>NC_091292.1:102084127-102384127 GCF_038502225.1 Cherax quadricarinatus
CCGGAGCTCCGTCCAGGTAGGCAGATAGATCACTGTCTCCTATATGTTCATTGTTCTTTATGTAAATATAAATGTAATCATAGAATTGACACCTGCCTAGTTTGGGCCAGTAGGCCTGCTGCAGTGTTCCTCCACTCTTATGTTCAATAATTGTATTTCTCCTGTATGTTATGTACAATATTCCTACGTCACTCTTCGACTCGTTAAACTTACCTCTTGATTTTCCATTCCTTGAAGGGAAGGGGAAATCAAGAGGTAACTTTAACGAGTAACATAAATTTAGAGATAGTTTTAGGGGTTAAATTGATGCATAGTGCTAGTTTATGATTGTTTTTTAAGGTTCTTCCGGATACAGCCATATTTTTCACGTTTTTGTGGCTCACTGTTGGTTTATGGTCTTGTAAGTCTCAAGTAGACATCTTCATCAGTGGTAAGTGCACAGGGATGGCTGACTGTTCGCCTCTCTGGTCCTACTAACACCAGTAACACTTGCACTTCAGTAACGAAAAGTGGCACTCTGCCATAAAACTCACACCTCATTAAGTACAACTGGCACTCTACATAACACTCACACTTCAGTAACTACAAATGGCACTCTGCGATAACACTCACGCAAATGGCGCCACTCTCCGATCCCCAGAACCATTCTGGCACCAACAGACATACAGTCAGACGCCCAGAGAGATGCACAATCAGAATGCTCGTCTGGAGCAGCAGGCAGGTCCCTGTATCTCTGCCTATACCTTTTGGGATTTTATACGTTGAAATCATGTCACCTTGGTTCTCTTCCCATTCCTTTCTCTCCCATCCAGGCTCACCAGGTACTGAACTCAGTTTTCATAACATTCCGCCTTGGACCTTCCACATATACTTGGCCTGGTTGGGTTTCCTTGCACAGGCTGTATACTTCATGAAACTAGTTATTGGGTTAGCCTGTTTTGTACCTGCCGCTGAAGTTATGCATTTCATTTGTACTTCTGGTGATATGCTTGGTGAAGTGTTTGCTTCCAAATATTTCTCCCTGCACGACCTTTACAGGATCTCTTCTTCCATTTTATATTCCGTGTCCGGTCCTCTTACTTTCTCTTATATTTTCATATACTTGCATTTATTAGGATTGAATTCAAGTACCCATTCTCCTGACTATGTTGGCAACCAGTTGAAATCTCATTGGCGTCTCTCCCTGTTCTCCCCGTTTGTTACTTCCTCACTAACTTCACATACAATAAAAATAATGATGCGTAGGATTCAGTTTCCTCAATCCTATGTATCACAGCAGGGAACTAGGCACTGATCCTAAGGGATCCCTCTCATCACTCGTCACCACTCCAAAACTTCCCGTCTTAACATTACCCTCTGTCTTCTATTCACTAAGCATTCTTATATCCACTTGAGTGCCTTTCCCGTTACCCCTGCCTTCTCTACCAGTTGGTGTGTGTATCTACAAACATATATATTAAATTAAAACAGAGCCAGGTACGGCAGAGTAGCAGCACTTGACTGCAGAGATCTCAGTGTAAACAAGGTGAAGAGGAATACTTGGGTCAGGAGAGCTAGTTGTGTGAGTGTTTATATCTCACTAACGTACACCACTACACTACTGTGTGTGTGTGTGTGTGTGTGTGTGTGTGTGTGTGTGTGTGTGTGTGTGTGTGTGTACTCACCTAATTGTACTCACCTAATTGTGGTTGCAGGGGTCGAGACTCAGCTCCTGGCCCCGCCTCTTCACTGATCGCTACTGGATCCTCTCTCTCTCTGCTTCCTGAGCTTTGTCATACCTCTTCTTAAAACTATGTATGGTTCCTGCCTCCACTACTTCACTTGCTAGGCTATTCCACTTGCTGACAACTTTATGACTGAAGAAATACTTCCTAACGTCCCTGTGACTCGTCTGAGTCTTCAGCTTCCAGTTGTGACCCCTTGTCCCTGTGTCCCCTCTCTGGAACATCCTATCTCTGTCCACCTTGTCTATTCCCCGCAGTATCTTGTATGTCGTTATCATGTCTCCCCTGACCCTTCTGTCCTCCAGTGTCGTCAGTCCGATTTCCCTTAACCTTTCCTCGTATGACATTCCCTTGAGCTCTGGGACTAGCCTTGTTGCAAACCTTTGTACTTTCTCTAACTTCTTGACGTGCTTGACCAGGTGTGGGTTCCAGACTGGTGCTGCATACTCCAGTATGGGCCTAACATACACAGTGTACAGTGTCTTGAACGATTCCTTATTAAGGTATCGGAACGCTATTCTCAGGTTTGCCAGGCGCCCGTATGCTGCAGCGGTTATTTGGTTGATGTGTGCCTCCGGTGATGTGCTCGGTGTTATGGTCACCCCAAGGTCTTTCTCCCTGAGTGAGGTCTGTAGTCTTTGTCCACCTAGCCTATACTCTGTCTGCGGTCTTCTTTGCCCCTCCCCAATCTTCATGACTTTGCATTTGGCTGGATTGAATTCGAGAAGCCAGTTACTGGACCACATGTCCAGCCTCTCCAGGTCTCTTTGCAGTCCTGCCTCATCCTCGTCCGATTTAATTCTTCTCATCAACTTCACGTCATCTGCGAACAGGGTCACTTCAGAGTCTATTCCTTCCATCATGTCGTTCACATATATCAAAAATAGCACTGGTCCTAGAACTGTGTGTGTGTGTGTGTGTGTGTGTGTGTGTGTGTGTGTGTGTGTGTGTGTGTGTGTGTGTGTGTGTGCTCTTGGGCCCCTCGTGTGGACACGCCTCCCTTACGACTAAAGGTTCTTCACATCAATCTTTGATACCGCGACTGTTACACTTAATTAAAGCGTAAACAAGCGTCTTACATATAGTTAACTAACTGTTTATTTGACTGTTGTTAGGATGCATTGTGTGTCTGTGTAGGATATCTATCCTGCGTGTCTGTGTAAGATGTATATCCTGCGTGTCTGTGTAGGATTTATATCCTGCGTGTCTGTGTAGGATGTATATCCTTCGTGTCTGTGTTACTATGTCTATCCTGCATGTCTGTGTAGGATGTATATCCTGCGTGTCTGTGTAGGATTTATATCCTGCGTGTCTGTGTAGGATGTATATCCTTCGTGTCTGTGTTACTATGTCTATCCTGCATGTCTGTGTAGGATGTATATCCTGCGGGTCTGTGTGACGATGTGGCTGTTTCCTCGACAGTGTTGTGTGCATTCTGAGTGAGAGGACCCACATACAAACAACCAGAATAATTTAATAAGTGTGAATAGACCAGGACATCAACCAGGAACTGGTACACGCACACATCAGTGCCTTCACCTTAATGACATCACACACACACACATTTTACCTTCAAGCTGTTCATCCAGCAATCTGACGAGACCTGTCCCAGAACTAAGGGTTCACTTCTCTCTCCAGTTCCTGCTTCTCGGCGGCTTATCTGGTGGTTCCTTCTTTATCAGGTGAGGAGTTTACCCCCGCTGATACCACACTCAATGGGGTACCTCCATTAGCTCTGCCCTCTCACTCTCTCGTACCTGGTATTCTTACTGGATGGTAAGGAAAATCTATTAGTTTTGACGGAGGGGTAAGCTTGTATGAATTGATACGCCTGTTGCACTGTTTATGTCTAATTGGCTGCATGTCTGGGTGTCTGGCTAGCTGTTTCTTATTTGGCTGTCTGTCTGCTTGCATGGCTGTCTGTCCTTCTGTCTGTTTCTCAGCCTGACTGTCTTCCACACTCTGCCTTCTAGTCTCGCTGTCTGCCTGCCTGTCTCTCGCAGCGTAGCTGTGTGATTCTGTGCCTATCTCTGTTTAGCTGTCTGCCAAGCTATCCCCCATCAGGCTAATTCTCCTCTTCTCTTGCCTGTCTGCTTGTCTTCCGGTCTGCCTGGTT
This sequence comes from Cherax quadricarinatus, assembly GCF_038502225.1. Lineage (NCBI taxonomy): Eukaryota > Metazoa > Arthropoda > Malacostraca > Decapoda > Parastacidae > Cherax > Cherax quadricarinatus. The sequence continues at coordinate 102,087,968 of NC_091292.1, forward strand.
GTCGCTTGAGGCTCTAACAATTTCGCACCCAGGCAGGGTCGTGGGCCGGAGCTGGATGGTAATATTTCTGCCACAATTAAACAGTGAGGGGTCAGGTTGCTAGCAGGTCAATTAACCAGTGAGGGGTCATGTTGCTAGCAGGTCGTGAGTGTAGTCTCATGTTGAAGCTGCCAGGAAGACGACGAGCGGGATGAAGAAGGCAAGAAAGAAGAGTGAAGAGGAGAAAGAAATGGACCGAAATAATTAATTAGAAAGCAAATGCATAAGCAGACATGGGACAGGAACGGAAAGAAGAAGAGGGGGATAAGGAGAAGGAGGAGGAAGAGGGGGATAAGGAGAAGGAGGAGGAAGAGGGGAAAGAGAAGGAGGATAATTAGAATTTGGGAAAGAATTTGAAGGAAAAGGGAGAGAATTAGAAGTAACAGGAGGAGGTTGGGAAAGAGGAAGACAAGACAGAAGAGCAGCGTAAGGAGATCCCACAATAAATCCTCTCTCTGCAACAATAGATCTGGTGTCTGCAACACGCAGAACCCGAGGCGTTCACCCCAGAATTCAACTTTCACACCTCAGGTGATCAATCAGTCTCTTACTCACCTGCTTAACCTCTCACCTCGGGCTCTTGAAGAAGCAACAGTGACCTCCGTGTGGCTCCCTCTTGTCGCTTAACACTGATACCTTGTCCTGTCTTGGGCGTGTGTGATCTCTCTCTCTCTCTCTCTCTCTCTCTCTCTCTCTCTCTCTCTCTCTCTCTCTCTCTCTCTCTCTCTCTCTCTCTCTCTCTCTCGTTTATTCTGATCTTTCTCTCCCTTCTATGTCCCATATATCCTCTCCTCTCTCATAGTTCTCTACCTTCATCTTCACCTCTCATCCGTTGCTGGGATACAAGAGTCTGTACGACAGTGTCATCCATAGAAGACACAGCAATCCTCCAAGCTGATATAAACCAAGTCTTCCAGTGGACCATTTGTATAAACCAAGTCTTCCAGCGGACCACTGGTATAAACCAAGTCTTCCAGCGGACCACTGGTATAAACCAAGTCTTCCAGCGGACCACTGGTATAAACCAAGTCTTCCAGTGGACCACTGACATAAGCCAAGTCTTCCAGCGGACCACTGATATAAACCAAGTCTTCCAGTGGACCACTGACATAAACCAAGTCTTCCAGCAGACCACTGGTATAAGCCAAGTCTTCCAGTAGACCACTGATATAAACTAAATCTTCCAGTGGACCACTGATATAATCCAAGTCTTCCAGTAGCCACTGACATTAACTAAGTCTTCCAGTAGAACACTGACATAAACCAAGTCTTCCAGTAGACCACTGACATAAACCAAGTCTTCCAGTAGACCACTGACATAAACCAAGTCGTCCAGTGGGCCACTGAGAACAATATGATGTCCAGTGAGGGCAAATTTCAGTTATTACGTCACAAAAGAATGGACGAAATATTAACAAGACAATAAAACACTCAATAGAACGTAAGTGAAATGTGAGAGACCTGGGATTAAAAATGTCAGACGATCTCACCTTCAAGGAGCACAATGTTATTATCACAACTGCAAGAAAAATAATAGGTTGAATAACTAGAACCTTCAAAACAAGAGACGTCAAGTAAGTGATGATATTCGTCAGGTTACCGGTTCTATCCAGGCTGGAATATTGTTGTGTATTATCGGCCTCCTTCAAGGCAGGCGAAATTGCTAAACAGGAAAATGTACAGAGAACCTTCACAGCTCTTGTAAACTCAGTGGTCAAGAACCTAAATTACTGGGAGTGCTTGAAGTCCCTAGAACTGTACTCCTTAGAACGTAGGCGAGAAAAATACATCATAATCTACACCTGGAAGATACTGGAGGGACTGGTTTCAAATCTGCACACCGAAATTACTATTTATGAACACAAGAGGCTTGGCAGACGATGTGAAAAGCAGAGGAGCGATGAGTACTTTAAGAACTCAATGTAATGGGACCACGACTCTTCGACACCCTCCCTTCATGTATAATTCGGATTACCAACAAACTCCTAGTCGTCTTCACGAGAGAACTCCAAAGATTCCTCAAAACAGTTCCTGATCAGTCGGCTTTTGGTGGATATGTTGGATTGCCGGCGGCGGGCATTAACAGCCTGATTGATCAGGCCAGTAACTAGAAGGCCTGGTCTGGGACCGGGCCGCGGGGACGCTGACCACCGGAAGCGACCACTGGTAACTTCCGGGTATGTTCAGAGCGATGAGTGATTTCTGGATTCCAGATTTAAATTCACAGATGTTGGCTCCGAAGAGCCTAATGTGTCACGAAGCCGACATCTGTAACTATAAATCCCTCAGTACCTTCCTGCCTTGCCCCATGCATGTACCCACATCAGTATCTACACCCACACCAACACCTGCACCCACATCAACACCATCCACTCTTCCAACACTTACACTGTCTCCACCTTGTATTCACACCCTCTTGAAACCTGTGTTAACACACATGTGTGGTCTTCCATGCTTACTTCTGCCAGTCATGTATGCCCTCACCTCCTTCGATCCATCATCTTGTATATCCCTCCTCAGAGGAGCAGGTGTGAGGTGTTAATTCTGGTTGTTGCCATGGTAGCTGTGCTGACCAGGGTTTTAATAAACAAAATTAGATACATTAGCAGAGTGCTGCTACCGTAGGCTGTGATAGTTACATTGTGAGAACAAAAGGTAGGTATGTTTCCCTGTCATATTCTATAACACAGGAGGGATCTCGTAACGAAATGTGTCAGCCTGAGGTAGGAGACCTCAGTAGTGCAACGAGGAACGGAACTATGACCAGAACTCTGGTAAGGGGGAAGGATAGGGAAGAATGACAATGGATGAATGAGTGGGTGGGAAGAGGGTGAGGAGGGAAGAGTAAAGATAAGTGATCCAACCACTTTCGATTTTTACTTAGTAAGAGGTGTATGTGAAATTAATTTTTTCCGTGATCACGAAATTTATAAAGGGAGCACATCTTGCTGGCCTGCGCGGACATGTACGTAGGTATCTACATGTATGTCTTCATCTTCGGCGTGGCTATGTTTTTTTTTATTTTATGAAGTGGAGTTGCTGGTGGTGGAGGGACGCAACTCATAAGACTTGAAGAGCAAGGTGGTAGCGCTGGAAGCTGACTAGTCGGCTGCCATTTTGACACGGTGTCCTGCCGATTGTGGTCTGCAGATGTTGGCAAGTTAGGGTGTTCGTTGGTGTCACGGTGGTAATGGATTTAACTGTTTGGGCGTAGACTGGTGCTGGTGTAATCCAGTCTGCAATATCTCCTGGAAGATCACTCAGTGCCTGTGGCCTTGGGAACTCAACCTCGTGACTGTAACATTGTACACATTCTTGTATGCCATCCTCTGTGCTCTGTTAGCGGGGAGGGGGAGGGTCCTTTATCACATAGTCTGTGGTGTTAATTGACTGGGGAGGGTTTTTCTTTCCAGGTAGAGGTGCGTCTTGATATATGTTGACGCCTGGTGGAATGGAAACAGCTGGTAGAGACGGGCTTTTGCTAAGTTTATCGAATCGTTGACATGTGAAATGGAGTGTAATAGCCAGTCTGTTTCGTAGTCCAGGCTCCTGTTTGAGTTTTTAAGACAATGGTGGTTCCTCTGATAGTGATTCCTCTATTGTTTTCTGTCGATATGAGGTAACAACTGATGGTGCTGATTTGTACCTTGTCCGGGTTGGCGGTGATTCTCTATTTCCTCTCCCAGTTAACCGTTCTTCTGAGTTCTTCGTTCATCTTCTCTATCATTTTCGTGTGTCTGTTGTCACTGGACGCCGGAGTAGAGATCACGACATGTATTACGTCATCAGCAAACTGGGTGATGAACTCTTGCATCACTGTCACCTGCAACTGGCTTTGATGAGTTCCAAGAGTTTTTCTACTCCCGGAGCCCGGCCGTGGACTAGGCTATTCTGGAGCTTGCCTTGGTCAGCCAGGTTGTTGCTGGGTGGTGATTTTTTATTTTTACTCCAGTTGGGGAAGGTCGCTTGACATAGATGTTGAATGGTATAGGACTCAGACAAGAGCCTTGGGGAACTCCAGCTGTGGGCAAGAATGCCTCCGTTGTTCTTTGGTTAATTAAAGGTGGGGATGATAATATAATAATAATATCCTTATTTCTACAAGCACATGTACAAGGTATACAGGCCTACCTGACATCAATGAAATACTACTATATAGAAAGCCGCTTGTTATGCAGAGCATATCGAGCAAATTAGGTCAGCTTTGTCCCAGGATGCGACCCACACCAGTCGACTAACACCCAGGTGCTCATTTTATACTGATGTGTGAACATGGACAGCAGATGTCTAAAGGAAACACGTCCTAATATTTTCCAGTCGTACCGGGAATTCGATCTCCAGACATCAGTGTGTGAGCTGAGTGCGTCTCTTGGTTAGGAGGTTACAGACCAGACGTAGGACAGTTCAGTTGTGGTCGGGGATGTCAGCCATCATGCCAGAGGCTGTCAAATGCTTTATGTACATTTATCGTTGCCTTGACTGCGTAGGTTATCAACAGCGTCGTAGATAATGCTGATGGTATAGTGAGTTCCTCTTTGGTTCCTGAACCCGAAGTGCTTCTTAGTGAAGAGATGATGAAATGCCATGTATAGTACATCCTGCTGGAGGTGATTTCCTCGAAGATCTTGACGGTGATCTCTAACAAGATGGGTCTGAAGTTCTCGGGTTTCTTCTTGACTTCGAATGAGGATATGATGAAACATTCCAATGTGGACTAAGTAACAATGAGAGTTTCAGAAGTCACATTCCAGGAGAAGTGGAATTATTGTTACTTGGGAATTACCGTCTCTCAGGATGGCCTCTAGAGAGTGATGGCTATGTTGAAGTAGAGCAGGATGTTGGATGGATGGACGGATAGTGGTGGTGGTGGTGGTGGTAGTTGTGGTGTTAAGGTTAGCTGTGGTGGTGCTTGGGTTATGAGGAGAGGCATATACGCGATGACATGAATTGGGTTCAGCATTAACCCCACACACTGCAGGTGTGACTGTCTCTCTTCACTTGTTATAACCTTCTCCTTCTTCCCCTCCCTCCTCCATCCCTTACTTCCTCCTTCCCCTCCCTCCTCCATCCCTTACTTCCTCCATCCCCTCCCTCCGACTCACTCTTCAGCCCCCACCTCCCTCTCCCTCCTTAAGTCGCTCCCTCACCAACGAACACATTGATTTATTGCTCCCTCACCAACGAAACACATAGATTTATTGTTGTCTCTACACAAGTGCACCACCCACATCAATTATTCATTATTTATTTATTTATTTTACGACTGTGTGTTGTTCATGGCTCTTGTCCTCTCCACTGTGGGATAAAATAGATTAACTGATGGTTGGTTGGTTAGTGGTGTTGTAAACTTATCGACTACTCTGGGGTCTTGAAGACTGCATTGTGGGTCACCTGGTCACCACTACCTGCCTGGAGATTACCTGGAGGTTATTCCGGGGATCAACGCCCCCGCGGCCCGGTCCATGACCAGGCCTCCCGATGGATCAGGGCCTGATCATCTAGGCTGTTACTGCTGGCCGCACACAGTCCGACGTACGAGCCACAGCCCGGCTGATCCGGCACTGACTTTAGGTATCTGTCCAGCTCTCTCTTGAAGGCAGCCAGGGGTTTATTGGCAATTCCCCTAATGCTTGATGGGAGGCTGTTGAACAGTTTTGGGCCCCGGACACTTATGGTGTTTTCTCTTAGTGTACCAATGGCGCCCCTACTTTTTATTGGCGGCATTTTGCATCGCCTGCCCAGTCTTTTACTTTCGTAGGGAGTGATTTCTGTGTGCAGATTTGGGACCATTCCTTCCAAGATTTTCCAAGTGTAGATTATGATATATCTCTCCCTCCTGCGTTCCAACGAATACAAGTCAAGTGCTTCCAAGCGTTCCCAGTAGTTAAGGTGCTTGACAGAACTTATACGTGCAGTAAAGGATCTCTGTACACTCTCTAGATCTGCGATTTCACCTGCTTTGAATGGAGATGTTAATGTACAGCAGTATTCCAGCCTAGAGAGAACAAGTGATTTGAAAAGGATCATCATGGGCTTGGCATCTCTCGTTTTGAAAGTTCTCATTATCCATCCTAGCATTTTCTTTGCACGTGCGATCGTGGCACTGTTGTGATCCTTGAAAGTGAGATCCTCAGACATTACTACTCCCAGGTCCCTTACATTATTTTTCCGCTCTATTGTATGGCCGGAGTCAGTAGTATACTCGGTTCTAGTTATTATCTCCTCCAGTTTTCCATAACGGAGTAGTTGGAATTTGTCCTCATTGAACATCATATTGTTTACCGTTGCCCACTGGAAAACTTTGTTTATATCTTCTTGGAGGTTAACCGCGTCCTCAGCAGATGACAGCCTCATGCAGATCCTAGTATCATCCGCAAAGGATGATACGGTGCTGTGGTGTATATCTCTGTTTATGTCTGATATGAGGATAAGGAATAAGATGGGGGCGAGTACTGTGCCTTGTGGAACAGAGCTCTTCACTATGGCAGCCTCCGATTTAACTCTGTTGACCACTACTCTTTGTGTTCGATTTGTTAGGAAGTTGAAGATCCATCTCCCCACTTTCCCAGTTATTCCTTTAGCACGTATTTTATGGGCTATTACGCCATGATCGCATTTGTCAAACGCTTTTGCAAAGTCTGTGTATATTACATCTGCATTCTGATTTTCTTCCAGTACATCCAAGGCCATGTCATAGTGATCCAGTAGTTGTGAGAGGCAGGAGCGACCTGCCCTGAACCCATGTTGCCCTGGATTGTGCAGATTTTGGGAATCCAGGTGATTTGCAATCCTGCTTCTTAGCACTCTTTCAAAGATTTTTATGATGTGGGACGTCAGAGCTATTGGTCTATAGTTCTTAGCTAATGCTTTGCTGCCACCTTTATGGAGTGGGGCTATATCCGTTGTTTTAAGTGACTGGAATTTCACCCATGTCCAAGTTCCTCCTCCATAGTGTACTTAGGGCACGCGAGAGGGGTTTCTTGCAGTTCTTAATGAAAACAGAGTTCCACGAGTCTGGGCCTGGGGCTGAGTGCATAGGCATGTTGTCAATGGCTTTTTCGAAATCTATCGGAGTTAGGGTAATGTCGGAAATCTGGCATACATTTATGGAGTTTTGAGGCTCATTCATGAAGAAATCATTTGGGTCGTCGATCCTCAGACCGATTAGTGGTTCACTAAACACAGAGTCGTACTGGGATTTCAATATTTCACTCATTTCCTTGTTGTCGTCTGTGTAAGTCCCATCCTGTCTGAGTAAGGGCCCGATACTAGATGTGGTATTTGCCTTGTTTTTGGCATATGAAAAGAAATATTTTGAATTTCTTTCAATTTCACTAATAGCTTTAAGCTCCTCCTGCCTCTCCTGGTTCCTGTAAGAGTCATTTAACGTGGATAAAAGAAAAGTCTGATATACACCAAAATGCATACACCTGTCCGTGTAATGCTGTGTTTTAAATCAGTTTTATTTAGGCCTCAAAAATAATTTTAAACTTTACGAAAGTTGTTTGTACTAGAGCGTTGAGTTGAAAAAAGGTAAAGACAATTAATATAATAATAATATATCTTCATTTACTACCAGTACAAGGTATATAGACCATAGCTGACATCAATGACATACTACTATATAGAAAGCCGCTTGTTATGTTGAGCATTTCCCGCAAATTAGGTCACTTTTGTCCCAGGATGCGACCCACACCAGTCTACTAACACCCAGGTACCCATTTTAAACTAATGAGTGAATAGGGACAGGGACAGCAGGTGTTGTCTTGTGGAAACACGTCCCTCATGTTTTCCAGTCGTACCGGAGGAGATTCGAACCCGGACCTCAGTGTGTGAGGTGAGTGCACTAGCGATCGAGCTACGGGACCTATGTATCTTGATGTTCTAGTGTTATACGTGAAGAGGAACATGTAGGACGCCCAGTAGACCACACTCTGGTGTTATCCTTCAAGAGGAGGATATGGGACGCCCAGTAGACCAACGCTCTGGTGTTATCCTTCAAGAGGAGGATATGGGACGCACAGTAGACCAACGCAGATGATGAAAACATATATATACAAACCACGGAACGGGTGGGATTTGAACCCATGGCGCATGAGTCGTAAAATTCCAGGCCAGTGCGTTAACCACTCGGCCAACTGGCTACAATAAGATTCATTCAACTAGGTAGGTTAGGTTAGGTAAAGTTTGTCAGGAAACAGGACAAGTGTTTCCTGACGCGGGTCTTAAGTCAGATGACGCCCCGCCGTTGGAGCTTTCGGTCATCTAACTGAGGCCTTCCGCTGGCTTACCCCTCCACCCGTTTAAAAATTATGGTCATAGTTATAACCATTTAGCTGTGATATTTCTATACACCATAGGGAGATTAGCATGGGCCACCACTGTGACCACAAATTCCAGTTTTTACAGATGACTGCCGCTAGCTGGCGGCAGAGTCATCTGACTGTCCCTTGCACCTTTATTTGTAGTGGCAAGGGTGATGGTGACTCTCCCCTGCACCTTTGTAGTGGCAGGGATGATGGTGACTCTCCCCTGCACCTTTGTTTGTAGTGGCAAGGGTGATTGTGACTTTCCCCTGCACCTTTGTAGTGGCAGGGATGATGGTGACTCCCCTGCACCTTTGTAGTTTCAGAGGTGATGGTGACTCTCCCCCGCACCTTTGTAGTGGCAGGGATGATAGTGACTCCCCTGCACCTTTATAATGGCAGGGGTGATGGTGACTCTCCCCTGCACCTTTATAGTGGCAGGGTTGATGGTGACTCTCCCCTGCACCTTTGTAGGGTCAGGGGTGGTTACCTGGAGTTTACCTGGAGAGAGTTCCGGGGGTCAACGCCCCCGCGGTCCGGTCTGTGACCAGGCCTCCTGGTGGATCAGAGCCTGATCAACCAGGCTGTTGCTGCTGACTGCACGCAAACCAACGTACGAGCCACAGCCCGGCTGGTCAGGAACCGACTTTAGGTGCTTGTCCAGTGCCAGCTTGAAGACTGCCAGGGGTCTGTTGGTAATCCCCCTTATGTATGCTGGGAGGCAGTTGAACAGTCTCGGGCCCCTGACACTTATTGTATGGTCTCTTAACGTGCTAGTGACACCCCTGCTTTTCATTGGGGGGATGTTGCATCGTCTGCCAAGTCTTTTGCTTTCGTAGTGAGTGATTTTCGTGTGCAAGTTCGGTACTAGTCCCTCTAGGATTTTCCAGGTGTATATAATCATGTATCTCTCCCGCCTGCGTTCCAGGGAATACAGTTTTAGGAACCTCAAGCGCTCCCAGTAATTGAGGCGTTTTATCTCCGTTATGCGCGCCGTGAAGGTTCTCTGTACATTTTCTAGGTCAGCAATTTCACCTGCCTTGAAAGGTGCTGTTAGTGTGCAGCAATATTCCAGCCTAGATAGAACAAGTGACCTGAAGAGTGTCATCATGGGCTTGGCCTCCCTAGTTTTGAAGGTTCTCATTATCCATCCTGTCATTTTTCTAGCAGATGCGATTGATACAATGTTATGGTCCTTGAAGGTGAGATCCTCCTACATGATCACTCCCAGGTCTTTGACGTTGGTGTTTCGCTCTATTTTGTGGCCAGAATTTGTTTTGTACTCTGATAAAGATTTAATTTCCTCGTGTTTACCATATCTGAGTAATTGAAATTTCTCATCGTTGAACTTCATATTGTTTTCTGCAGCCCACTAAAAGAATTGGTTGTTGTCCGCCTGGAGCCTTGCAGTGTCTGCAATGGAAGACACTGTCATGCAGATTCGGGTGTCATCTGCAAAGGAAGACACGGTGCTGTGGCTGACATCCTTGTCTATGTCGGATATGAGGATGAGGAACAAGATGGGAGCGAGTACTGTGCCTTGTGGAACAGAGCTTTTCACCGTAGCTGCCTCGGACTTTACTCTGTTGACGACTACTCTCTGTGTTCTGTTAGTGAGGAAATTATAGATCCATCGACCGACTTTTCCTGTTATTCCTTTAGCACGCATTTTGTGCGCTATTACGCCATAGTCACACTTGTCGAAGGCTTTTGCAAAGTCTGTATATATTACATCTGCATTCTTTTTGTCTTCTAGTGCATTTAGGACCTTGTCGTAGTGATCCAATAGTTGAGACAGACAGGAGCGACCTGTTCTAAACTCATGTTGCCCTGGGTTGTGTAACTGATGGGTTTCTAGATGGGTGGTGATCTTGCTTCTTAGGACCCTTTCAAAGATTTTTATGATATGGGATGTTAGTGCTATCGGTCTGTAGTTCTTTGCTGTTGCTTTACTGCCCCCTTTGTGTGGTGGGGCTATGTCTGTTGTTTTTAGTAACTGTGGGACGACCCCCGTGTCCATACTCCCTCTCCATAGGATGGAAAAGGCTCGTGATAGGGGCTTCTTGCAGTTCTTGATGAACACGGAGTTCCATGAGTCTGGCCCTGGGGCAGAGTGCATGGGCATGTCATTTATCGCCTGTTCGAAGTCATTTGGCGTCAGGATAACATCGGATAGGCTTGTGTTAACCAAATTTTGTGGCTCGTGAAAAATTCATTTTGATCTTCGACTTTCAGTCTGGTTAGCGGCTTGCTAAAAACTGAGTCATATTGGGACTTGAGTAGCTCACTCATTTCCTTACTGTCATCTGTGTAGGACCCATCTTGTTTAAGTAGGGGCCCAATACTGGACGTTGTTCTCGACTTTGATTTGGCATAGGAGAAGAAATACTTTGGGTTTCTTTCGATTTCATTTATGGCTTTTAGTTCTTCCCGCGATTCCTGACTCCTATAAGATTCCTTTAGCTTAAGTTCGATGCTTGCTATTTCTCTGACCAGTGTCTCCCTACGCATTTCAGATATATTGACCTCTTTTAGCCGCTCTGTTATTCTTTTCCGTCGCCTGTAAAGGGAGCGCCTGTCTCTTTCTATTTTACATCTACTCCTCCTTTTTCTTAGAGGAATAAGCCTTGTGCACACATCGAGTGCCACCAAGTTAATCTGTTCTAGACATAAGTTTGGGTCTGTGTTGCTTAGTATATCTTCCCAGCTTATATCGGTTAGGACTTGGTTTACTTGGTCCCACTTTATGTTTTTGTTATTGAAGTTGAATTTGGTGAATGCTCCCTCGTGACTAGTCTCATTATGTCGGTCTGGGGCTCCACGCATACATGTCTGAACCTCAATTATGTTGTGATCTGAGTATATTGTTTTTGATATGGTGACATTTCTTATCAGATCATCATTGTTAGTGAAGATGAGGTCTAGTGTATTCTCCAGTCTAGTAGGCTCTATTATTTGCTGGTTTAAATTGAATTTTGTGCAGAGATTTAAAAGCTCATGTGAGTGTGAGTTTTCATCAGAGCTGCCTCCTGGTGTTATTACTGCAACAATATTATTTGCTATATTCCTCCATTTTAGGTGCCTTAAGTTGAAATCCCCCAGGAGCAAGATGTTGGGTGCAGGAGCTGGAAGATTTTCCAGACTGGTCAATTTTTAACAGCTGTTCCTGGAATTGATGGTTACTCTCCCCTGCACCTTTGTAGGGTCAGGGGTGATGGTTACTCTCCCCTGCACCTTTGTAATGGCAGGGGTGATGGTGACTCCCCTGTACCTTTGTAATGGCAGGGGTGATGGTGACTCTCCCCTGGACCTTTATAATGGCAGGGGTGATGGTGACCCTCTTTCACCTTTATAGTGGCAGGGATGATGGTGACTCTCCCCTGCACCTTTGTAGTAGCAGGGATGATGGTGACTCTCCCCTGCACCTTTGTAGTGGCAGGGATGATGGTGACTCTCCCCTGCACCTTTGTAGTTTCAGAGGTGATGGTGACTCCCCTGCACCTTTGTAGTGGCAGGGATGATGGTGACTCCCCTGCACCTTTATAGTGGCAGGGGTGATGGTGACTCTCCCCTGCACCTTTATAGTGGCAGGGGTGATGGTGACTCTCCCCTGCACCTTTGTAGGGTCAGGGGTGGTTACTCTCCCCTGCACCTTTGTAGGGTCAGGGGTGATGGTTACTCTCCCCTGCACATTTGTAATGGCAGGGGTGATGGTGACCCCTGCCCCTTTATAGTGGCAGGGGTGATGGTGACCCCCTTTCACCTTTATAGTGGCAGGGGTGATGGTGACTCTCCCCTGCACCTTTGTAGAAGGGGAGGTGGTGACTTCCCTGCACCTTTGTAGTAGCAGGGGTGATGGTGACTCTTCCCTGCACCTTTGTAGTGGCAGGGGTGGTGGTGACTCTCCCCTGCACCTTTGTAGTGGCAGGGGTGATGGTGATTCCCTTGCACCTTTGCAGTAGCAGGGGTGATGGTGATTCCCCTCTTCACCTTTGCAGTAGCAGGGGTGATGGTGACTCTCCCCTGCACCTTTGTAGTGGCAGGGGTGGTGGCGACTCTCCCGTGCACCTTTGTAGTGGCAGGGGTGATAGTTATTCTCCCCTGCACCTCTGTAGTAGGAGGAGTGATGGTGACTCCCCTACACCTTTGTAGTGGCAGGGGTGATGGTGACCCCTACACCTTTGTAGTGGCAGGGGTGATGGTGATTCTCCCCTGCACCTCTAGTAGGAGGAGTGATGGTGACTCCCCTACACCTTTGTAGTGTCAGGGGTGATGGTGACTCCCGTGGACTTTTATAGTGGCAGGGGTGATGGTGACTCCCCTGGACCTTTATAGTGGCAGGGGTGATGGTGACTTTCCCCTGCACTTTGTAATGTACTCACCTATAAACTCTCCAAAGTGTGGTTGCAGGGGTCTAGGTGCAGTGGTCAGTTGAGTGTTCAGTGGTCAGTCGTCACGTGAGGTCACAGACCCTGAGCTGCTTTGGGGATTAGCGTGGACGGTTACAAAGCATGGCTTGCTTCTGCAGTGTTTTAAAAACTGAGTTTGGAGAGTTGAAGGAGGAGGTCTTGCTTCTCCAGGAGGAGATTAGGAGGCTGAAGGTCCACCTCAATGGGCCTGGGAGAGAGTGTGAGGTGGTTGGAGATGTGGGGAATGAGGCTTCTAGCAGTGAGGTGCAGTCTGTCTCTCACTGTGAGGAGGCTGTAGGTGGGGAGGTAGCAACGGGTACCAGCAGTGAGGTGCAGCCCAGCACCTGCTACAAGTGGCGAGTTGTTCACAGTAATGGGAGGCGCATCAGAGTAAGGAAAGTTAAGAGTGAAGATCTGAAGGTAGGAAATCGCTTCTCTGTTCTCCAGGATGAATGTACTTCAGTGGCCAGTGAAGGTAAGGGTACTACTGCCCCTGCTAATGAAGGTAAGCGCATTCTTGTGGTTGGTGACTCTCAGGTAAGATATGTTGACCGTGCTTTTTGTAATAGGAATAAGAAGATGAGAGATAGAGTGTGCTTCCCTGGAGCTGGTGTTGGGGACATTGTCAACAGACTGGATAATATCATGTCAGGTAATGGGAACAAGCCCATTATCTGTCTCAGTGCTGGTGGAAATGATATTGGGAAGGGTAGGAGAGAAGAGCTGCTAGATAAGTACAGGTCAGCTATAGATTTCATTAAGTCTAAGGGAGGGATCCCAATCATATGTAGCATCTTGCCTAGAAGGGGAGTAGGAAATGAATGGTTGTCTAGGGCAATTGGTGTAAATTGCTGGCTAGACAGATACTGCAAGGAACTTGCAATCCCATTCATTGACAACTGGAACAACTTTTATGGCAAACATGATATGTATGCAAGGGATGGGGTTCATCTCTCTGGGGCAGGGGTGGTAGCACTTGCAGACTCGATTGAGAAGGCCATTGGTGAAATGCCTATGATTTTAAACTGATGGAAGATAGAGGTATGGGTGTGTGTGGGAAACAAGCAGGTTGCAACACTAGGGTTGGAAACAGTAAATGTATAAAAGGCATTCAGCATGAAGTTATAAATAAAGACAATAGAACAGGTCAGAAAACAAAGGGGGACAGCAGAGGGCAGCAAGGGACTAGCTCCCTTAAGGTTTACTATACTAATAGCAGGAGTGTTAGAAATAAGATAGATGAGCTAAGATTAATTGCAAGTGCAGGAAACATAGATATTATTGCTATAACAGAGACCTGGCTCAATCTGAAAGATAGAGAGATGCCATCTGAATGTCACATACAAGGCTATAAATTATTCCACACTGACAGGGTCAACAGGAAAGGTGGTGGAGTAGCGATGTATGTCAGAGACAATTTAAATTGTTGTGTTAGACAAGATATTAAATTAGAAGCGTCAGCCACTGAATCTGTTTGGTTACAGCTTCTCGAGGGCCGAGAAAAACTAATTTTGGGTGTGATTTACAGGGCCCCAAATCTTGATAGGGAGTGCAGTAAACTTCTATGGGACGAAATTCGTAAGGCATCTACATACGAAAATGTTGTGCTAATGGGAGATTTCAACTATAGACAGATTGACTGGAGCAATTTGACAGGAAATTTAGAGTCGGGTGACTTTCTTGATACGATCCAGGATTGTTTTTTAAAACAGTTTGTGACAGAGCCAACTAGGGGAAATAACCTCCTTGACTTGGTTCTTGCCAGTAGGGAAACACTAATTAATAATCTTGAGGTTAATGATGAGCTTGGGGAGAGTGATCACAAATCACTCAGTTTTAACATATCATGGAATTCCCCTAATAATGGCAATCAAGTCTCCGTCCCTGACTTTCGCTTGGCTGATTTCATAGGACTGAAAAATTACTTAGGTGGGCTGAACTGGAATGACCTGACTAGGGGTCAGGTAGGTGGTGATGGTTGCCGATATGATGCTTTCCAGGGCATAGTTCTAGCTGCTCAGTCAAATTATGTTCCAAATAGGGAAATCAGATCAAACAAAAATGATCCTAAATGGATGAACAATAGATTAAAATATCTGATTGGTCAAAAGAGAGGCATATATAGGCAAATCAAAAGAGGAGAGGGGCAATTAAGAAATCGATATATTCAGTTAAAGAGAGAAATAAAAAAGGGAATTAGAAAAGCAAAAAGAGATTATGAGGTTAAAGTTGCAAGAGAATCGAAGACTAACCCAAAAGGATTCTTTCAGGTATACAGAAGTAAGATCAGGGACAAGATAGGCCCACTCAAAAGTTCCTCGGGTCAGCTCACTGACAGTGATAAGGAAATGTGTAGAATTTTTAACACATACTTCCTCTCAGTTTTTACACAGGAGGATACCAGTGATATTCCAGTAATGATAAATTATGTAGAACAGGACGATAATAAACTGTGCACTATTAGGGTCACAAGTGACATGGTCCTTAGGCAAATAGATAAATTAAAACCTAACAAATCCCCAGGCCCTGATGAACTGTATGCAAGGGTTCTAAAGGAATGTAAAGAGGAGCTTAGCACACCTTTGGCTAATCTTTTCAACATATCACTACAAACTGGCATGGTGCCAGATAAGTGGAAAATGGCAAATGTGATACCTATTTTCAAAACAGGTGACAGGTCCTTAGCTTCGAACTATAGACCAATAAGCCTAACCTCCATAGTGGGAAAATTTATGGAATCAATAATTGCCGAGGCAGTTCGTAGCCACCTTGAAAAGCATAAATTAATCAACGAATCTCAGCATGGTTTTACAAAGGGACGTTCCTGCCTTACGAATTTATTAACTTTTTTCACTAAGGTATTTGAGGAGGTAGATCATGGTAACGAATATGATATTGTGTATATGGACTTCAGTAAGGCTTTTGACAGGGTCCCACATCAGAGACTATTGAGGAAAATTAAAGCACATGGAATAGGAGGAGAAATTTTTTCCTGGATAGAGGCATGGTTGACAAATAGGCAGCAGAGAGTTTGCATAAATGGGGAGAAATCAGAGTGGGGAAGCGTCACGAGTGGTGTTCCACAGGGGTCAGTGTTGGGCCCCCTGCTGTTCACAATCTACATAAACGACATAGATGAGGGCATAAAGAGCGACATCGGCAAGTTTGCCGATGACACCAAAATAGGCCGTCGAATTCATTCTGACGAGGACATTCGAGCACTCCAGGAAGATTTGAATAGACTGATGCAGTGGTCGGAGAAGTGGCAGATGCAGTTTAATATAGACAAATGCAAAGTTCTAAATGTTGGACAGGACAATAACCATGCCACATATAAACTAAATAATGTAGATCTTAATATTACGGATTGCGAAAAAGATTTAGGAGTTCTGGTTAGCAGTAATCTGAAACCAAGACAACAGTGCATAAGTGTTCGCAATAAAGCTAATAGAATCCTTGGCTTCATATCAAGAAGCATAAATAATAGGAGTCCTCAGGTTGTTCTTCAACTCTATACATCCTTGGTTAGGCCTCATTTAGATTATGCTGCACAGTTTTGGTCACCGTATTACAGAATGGATATAAATTCTCTGGAAAATGTACAAAGGAGGATGACAAAGATGATCCCATGTATCAGAAACCTTCCCTATGAGGATAGACTAAGGGCCCTGAAACTGCACTCTCTAGAAAGACGTAGAATTAGGGGGGATATGATTGAGGTTTATAAGTGGAAGACAGGAATAAATAAAGGGGATGTAAATAGTGTGCTGATAATATCTAGCCTAGACAGGACTCGCAGCAATGGTTTTAAGTTGGAAAAATTCAGATTCAGGAGGGATATAGGAAAGTACTGGTTTGGTAATAGAGTTGTGGATGAGTGGAACAAACTCCCAAGTACCGTTATAGAGGCCAGAACGTTGTGTAGCTTTAAAAATAGGTTGGATAAATACATGAGTAGATGTGGGTGGGTGTGAGTTAGACCTGATAGCTTGTGCTAACGGGTCGGTTGCCGTGTTCCTCCCTTGAGTCAATGTGACCTGACCTGACTAGGTTGGGTGCATTGGCTTAAGCCGGTAGGGACTTGGACCTGCCTCGCATGGGCCAGTAGGCCTTCTGCAGTGTTCCTACATTCTTATGTTCTTATGTTCTTATAAGGACCTGCCTCGCATGGGCCAGTAGGCCTTCTACAGTGTTCCTCCATTCTTATGTTCTTATGTTCTTATGTTCTTAGCTCCCGGCCCCGCCTCTTCACTGGTCGCTGATGTGTGTGTGTGTGGGGGTGGGGGTGTTGGACCTCTTCACTGGTCGCTGATGTGTGTGTGGGGGGGGTGGGGGTGTTGGACGTCTAAGTGAAGGTAGTCTTGTATCAAGGCAACAGTTTATTTATCTAGTGTTGCTACCGGCCGCACCACAACACAACAATCATCCAACTCGAGTTTTCTCCTCCTTTACCCACTCACCAATACCACCCACACCATGTTTTATAATTTTTACCTAACACAAATGCAGAAATAGCGTGGTAGTATTGTACATTGTTGTGCAAGACGATGTACTATATAAACTACAAGAATGGTCAGACATATGGTTACTAGAGTTTAACCCTAGCAAGTTCTGGGTCATGATAAGTGGAGATGTTGAAAGGCGACCAGAGAAGGAATAGAATGAGAAACTTCAGATAACGCTTAAGGTAGCATCTTGGAGTCAACATCACACCCAACATATCGTCAGAGGTGAACATATATTGAATAGCATCTGTAGTATTTGCGAGGACAGCTAATATCAGAATTGTCTTCAGAAACCTGAATAAAAAGTCTTCTAGGACTCTCTATATGACATGTTAGGCCCGTCATGGAGCATGCAGCACCAGCACGGAGCCCTGTTATGATCAAACATATATGAAACCTAGAAAGGTTCACAGGTTTGCAACAAGACTACTGCCAGAGCTGAGGGGATTGAGTTAAGAAGAGACTAAAGGAATTGAACCTGATGGCTTTAGAAGAAGGATTAGGGAAGACATGATTACGACATAAAAGATACTCCGAGGCTTTGACAGAGCAGATAGGGACAGACTTTTTTTTAAATGAGAGGCAGCGGGGCAAGAGGTCATACAGTATTACCTGGAGTTTACCTGGAGAGAGTTCCGGGGGTCAACGCCCCCGCGGCCCGGTCTGTGACCAGGCCTCCTGGTGGATCAGAGCCTGATCAACCAGGCTGTTGCTGCTGGCTGCACGCAAACCAACGTACGAGCCACAGCCCGGCTGGTCAGGAACCGACTTTAGGTGCTTGTCCAGTGCCAGCTTGAAGACTGCCAGGGGTCTGTTGGTAATCCCCCTTATGTATGCTGGGAGGCAGTTGAACAGTCTCGGGCCCCTGACACTTATTGTATGGTCTCTTAACGTGCTAGTGACACCCCTGCTTTTCATTGGGGGGATGTTGCATCGTCTGCCAAGTCTTTTGCTTTCGTAGTGAGTGATTTTCGTGTGCAAGTTCGGTACTAGTCCCTCTAGGATTTTCCAGGTGTATATAATCATGTATCTCTCCCTCCTGCGTTCCAGGGAATACAGGTTTAGGAACCTCAAGCCCTCCCAGTAATTGAGGTGTTTTATCTCCGTTATGCGCGCCGTGAAGGTTCTCTGTACATGACTCAAGAAATCGTAATGACACGATTGCAAATAAACCATACCCCCGGCCGGGATTGAACCCGCGGTCATAGAGTCTCAAAACTCCAGCCCGTCGCTGGTCTAGTGGCTAACGCGACGGGCTGGAGTTTTGAGACTCTATGGCCGCGGGTTCAATCCCGGCCGGGGGTATGGTTCTCTGTACATTTTCGAGGTCAGCAATTAGATGGAAACTTAAGACACAAATGAGCCACAGGGATGTTAGGAAATACTTTTTCAGTCTCAGGGTGGTAAATAAATGGAATGAGCTAGATGGTGGAGTGGTAGAGGAAGGCTCGATACACTGTGACCCACTCGCCATGGGTTCAAATCTTACCCTTTCCGTTCCATGGTTTGTTTTTTCAGTACACTGGTAGGGCCCATGAGGCCAGGAACCAATAATGCCGGCTATTGTAATTTAAGAGGCAGGGCCAGACGCTGAGACTCGACTCCTGCAAACACAACTCGATGTTATTTTAATAAGTTATTAGTAACAACCTAAACATGACACCATATGCACAGTTGTGTGTGTGTAATTATAATATGTAATTATACATGGCCACACGCACATGCACATATACGCACAGCTCTCACCTCATTGAAATTTAACTGAAATAACATCATACAGCCAGAGTAGAAACATTAGGTGCATTTCTTTCCACCTGTTGTCTATGTTCCCCATCAGTAAAATGGGTACCTGGATGTTAGTCGACTGGTGTGGGTCACATCCTGGGACACTGACCTAATTTGCCCGAAATGCTGAGCATAACAAGGGGCTTTCTATATAGTAGTGTGTCATTGATGTCAGCTAGGCCTGTATACCATGTACGTGTACTTGTAGTAAATACAGATATTATTATTATTATTATTATTATTATTATTATTATTATTATTATTATTATTAAAACACAGTATTCTCAGTAGGGTGTCACATAGTGAGGAAAGGAAACAGAAGACAGAGGAAGAGTGGCACTGTTAATCAGTGGAACTTAAGGAGTTGAGAGAGATAACAGAATTGAATCCAGTAACTTTATAGTAAATGCAATCATGATTGTGGGGGATCCAGTGTAGTAGTATCAATAATCCATAACCCAGGATCAAACAGCAGGAGACAAGGACAGTAGCAAGAGCCGCATTAAACGGACCGGGAACCACATGAATGACCAGACATATGGAAGGTTAAGATAATGGAGGTGAAGATGGGACACTTTATGAGCCAACATGTCACTGATATGACACGATTTAGAGGGGAGAAACTAGCAAGACCAAAACTAGTTTTCTTCTTAAAAACATTTGACATAGACGAAATATATTACGAGGCATTGATGGGTGATAGTACCTATATAGCCTTGTGTGTTTGGCTTACAAGAACAACAACGACAAAAAGTTAATTTATATTATGTCCTTGTATTGTATTGATAAAGCCAATGGATGGCAAAACGTCCACAAATAAAGATATCCAGGTGTTGCCCATGTGTCTAATTTTTCTTCTTGCATCTGCTGCCTCTTCATCTATCAGCAGATAGATACCGGAGTGCTAATCGACTGTTGTGGGTCGCATTCTTGGGGTTGGGTGCATATTTTTAATAGAGGTGGGCTCTAAAATAAGCTGAGGTAGGATAACAATACTTAACCTGTAAATTGAACTATGAAAAGACTACAAATAATGTTGGGTATTTATCTTGCTTACAGTGCCACACTGGGTGTCAGGACTGGCGCCAGGCTACCCGCTCCTCCTGTCAGCAAACCTGTGTAAGTCTTACATTGTTTATGCATTATAACAAAAAATTAAAAAGTATATATAGAGAGGATATGATAATAGGTATCCTTTTGCTATATCACAGAGCATCTTCAGCAGGAATGATGCCGGGTGCATTGTTAATAATGCTGGTTTGGTTAAGAGTGGCTTATACACCATATCATGGTGAATATAGTGCCATACAGCCAAGGTATTTCGATAATTGTGTAAGATTAGTATTGACAGTGCTGTTATATATTCGTCGGTAATAACCTATTACATGTTTAATACAGGTAATAGGTTATTACCTATGAATATACGTACGTGTATTCAATTCAAATTCAAATTCAAAGTTTATTCTCTATAAAGATTACAATGTTGAATTTACAGAATTTGGTTGTTGTGTGGTTTACATGTAGTTAAATAATGATTACAGAGTGTACCACTATGGCTAGGCATTTCGGGCAGACTTAGTTTAATTCTTTATTTTAAAATATTACAAATTATGAGGTAAGTTGGTATTATGGCTAAGTGACTAAATACTAGTTTGTGAGTTTAGCAATGTGAATGCTTTTGTTTTGGCACAGTACATAGTTTCATTATTGGAGTATCACAGGATTCATTATTTTAAGATTGAGATTAATATTTCTGTTTATGGTCAAATGGGTGAGTGAGTGTAAGTGTGAACCACCAGGTGGTATTCGTGTAGTTAGGTGATGGGGCGTATCAGGGAGATAAGATGTTTTCTAATGGTAGTTTTGAAGGTGATGAATGTGTCTGCAGTTCTAGAGTTCTCAGGTAGGGTGTTCCAGATTTTAGGGCCTTTGACATACATTGAATTTTTGTAAAGGTTTAGTCGGACACGGGGAATGTCGTAGAGATGTTTGTGTCTGGTGTTATGCCTGTGGGTTCTGTCACAACTTATCAAGAAAGCGTTTTAGGTCAAGGTTGATATTGGAGTTTAAGGTCCTGTAGATGTAGATTGCACAGTAGTAAGTGTGGATGTACTGAACAGGGAGTAAGTTTAGATCTATGAAGAGTGAGGGGGTGTAAGTAAGTGAGTAAGTAAGTTTATTCAGGTATACACAAATACAGTTACATAGAATTATCATACATAGCAGCATATGTATGTGTTGCCAGGGATGGGATTTAGTGATTATTCTTGCTGCAGCTTTTTGTTGGGTTATTATTGGCTTTAGGTGTGTTGCTGCAGTTGATCCCCAAGCACAAATAGCATAGGTGAGGTATGGATAAATGAGTGGTATAGTGTGAGAAGGGCATTTTGCGGCACGTAGTATCGTATCTTGGAGAGGATCCCAACCGTTTTGGATACTTTTTTGGTTATGTGTTGGATATGGGTGCTGAAATTCAGGTTGTTGTCAAGGTATAGGCCTAGGAATTTGCCCTCATTATGTCTGGTAATTAGAGTGTTGTCGATCTTGATGTTAATTTGTGCATCTCCTCCTCTGCTACCAAACATAATATAGTAGGTTTTGTCAGTGTTAAGAGTAAGTTTATTGGCTGTCATCCAAGTCGATATTTTGATCAGCTCCTCGTTAACAATGGTGTTGAGGGTGGCAAGATTAGGGTGAGAGATAACATAAGTCGTGTCGTCAGCAAAGAGAATGGGTTTCAGGTGTTGGGATACGTTTGGAAGATCATTGATGTATATGAGGAAGAGCAGGGGACCAAGGACACTTCCCTGCGGAACTCCAGTATCAAGTGGCCGTGACATACTGATACCTATTAGTAAGGTAAGATTTGAAATAAGCAAGCGCATGGCCTCTTATACCGTAATGGTCAAGTTTGTGGAGTAGGATGTCGTGGTCTACTGTGTCAAAAGCTTTTCTTAGGTCAATAAAAATTCCTAGTGGATATTCCTTATTTTCCAATGCTGTGTAAAGCAGATCTAGCATTTTTATGATTGCATCATTAGTGCTTTTATTTTTCCTGAATCCAAATTGGCAGGGGTTGAGTATGTTTTGTGTTGTTATAAATGAATATAGTCTCCTGTGCACGAGTTTCTCAAAGATTTTGGATAGCAATGGTAAGTTTGATATTGGCCTATACATAGTTGTTTAAGTCTGTAGGGTCACCACCTTTATGTATTGGTGTAACCCTTGCCATCTTGAGTAGTTTCGGGAAGGTGCTAGTTTCTAGTGACTTGTTAAAAAGTAATGAAATAGCACGCAAAGGGATATGGGCCGCTCGCTTGTACAGTAATGGTGGGACATTAGACAGATTCCCTGAGTTGTTTTTAAGTGACTTTATAATCTCGGTGACTTCCGAGGGCTCAGTTGGTGCAAGATAGAAGGAATTTGGGAAATTCCCATCTAGGTAGTCCCCGGCATGGGCATTGGTATGTGGGATTTTATTGGCGAGATTAGATCCTATGGTTGAGAAGAAGTCGTTTATCTTGTTAGCTGTGTCAGTGGGATGTAGTGGTGTTTCATTAGGTTTAGTTAGGACAATATTCTTGTGTTTTTTCAGTTTGTGGGTCCCTAGAATCTGAGAGTGTTTTCCAGGTCTTTTTTATATCTCCTCTAGTGTCTGTGAATCTACTGGAATAGTATAGTTGTTTGGCTTTCTTTATTACTTTGGTGAGAACTGATGAATAGTGTTTAAGAATATCTTTGTGTATTAAGCCATGTCTATATTGCTTTTCATATTGGTGTTTCTTGTCAATGGATTTCAGAATGGTGCTGGTTAGCCATGGGCAACCAAGCCGTTTGTTTGTGATCTGTTTCGTTTTTATAGGACAATGTTTGTTGTATAGTCTAAGTAATTTGTTGTTTCATTGATGTTTCATTGACAAATTACGTATGGTGTCCAGAAAATAAAAATATAACATATTACATTAGAGCTTTAGTATGTATGTAGGTACAATATTTTTATTCCCTGGTTAATATCAAGTTATATATTTCAGACATTGCATGGTTGGCAGAGTGAAGATACAATGTTCTGTACCATGGGTTGTGTATATGCTGCTCAGACATACTTACGTCAAGTTCAAGGTAATATACTTTATTCACTACACATCTTTCATTTCATTTAACATTCGCATCTGTTCACCTATAATACTGAAAGACTAAATTCCTTTGCGGTTTCATTTGTATTATTATATTTAGGGGAAGCGCTAAGCCCGTAGGAGTCATACAGCAGCAGGATAATGCGAGGCAATCAAGTTCCATCCAAGGAAGGGAAGAGTCCAGTTCCTTGGAGCAAGAGCCCCTGACCAGTTATATTTGTAGTAACTCCAAGCCTCCAATCTTTCAGAAACATCTCAAATCAAATCAAGTTTATTCTCTATAAAGATTACAATGCGGGGTTTACACATTTTAGGATATTGTGTGGTTTACATGTTATAAAATACTAATTACAGAGGGGCCACTATCACACCTAGCATGGCTAGGGATTTCGGGTAGACTAAGATTAATTCATAACTCTAAATTATTACAGATTATGGAGCAAGTTGGTATTAAGGCTAAGTAACTACATTACAGTTTGTAAATTTAGCAATGTGAATGCTTTTGATTTGGTACAATACATAGTTTCTATAGTGGAGCATCACAGGCAAACTTATGACTAGCTAGGATTTATTATTTTAAGATCTGTATTTCTGTGTTTACAGTCAGTTGGGTGAGTGTGTGAGTGTAAGTGTGAACCACCAGGTGGTTTTTCATGTAGGTAGCTGACGGGGTGTATCAGGGAGATAAGATGTTTTCTAACGGTAGTTTTGAAGGTGATGAATATGTCTGCAGTTCTAGAGTTTTCAGGTAGGGTGTTCCAGATTTTAGGCCCTTTGACATACATTGAATTTTTGTAAAGGTTTAGTCGGACACGGGGAATGTCATAGAGATGTTTGTGTTTGGTGTTATGCCTGTGGGTCCTGTCACAACTATCAAGAAAGCATTTTAGGTCAGGGTTAATATTGGAATTTAAGGTCCTGTAGATGTAGATTGCAGTGTAGTAAGTGTGTATGTTCTGAACAGGGAGTAAGTTTAGATCTATGAAGAGTGGGGGGGGTGTTGCCTGGGATGGGATTGCATGATTATTCTTACTGCAGCTTTTTGTTGGGTTATTATTGGCTTTACGTGTGTTGCTGCAGTTGATCCCCAAGCACAAATAGCATAGGTGAGGTATGGATGAGTCAATGGTATAGTGTGAGAAGGGCAGATTGTGGCACGTAGTATCGTATCTTGGAGAGGATCTCCGTGCAAAAGTTACTGGATATGGTAAAGCATTTAATTGTTAATGATAACATATCTGAAATCCTTTGATTCTATCCACATTTTGTGTCGACAAGATGAAAAAATTAATTTTATTAATGAGGCTGCAAAGCAATAATAACCAATGTTTTTAGTGCCAATAAGATAGTGAATGTTTTTTGAGATTGTAACTCATGTTGCATTCATTAGCTATATGAAGAAACTGTAATGTATGTAAACTAATTATATATTTTTGTAATGTAACTTTGGTGTCACAATGGAAATAAATCAATTTGTCTGACTTTTTTGGGTTATCCTAGCTTATTTTACACATATGTTACTGTGTATGATAATTGTACTTGTGTGTACCTGTGCCTAAATAAACTTACTGATAAAGACCCATTGCTGTGGGGAACAATAAATTAACTGTTTAGGCAACACTGCTAAAAATAAACTTTAGTGTCTCTAACACCCACAACAACAAAGATTTGAAGTATATATTATTCCTCAATATACCATAACTTCTTGAAGCGGTGATGCCATATACCATGACTTCTTGAAGTGGTGACACCATATACCATGACTTCTTGAAGTGGTGACACCATATACCATGACTTCTTGAAGTGGTGACACCATATATCATGACATCGTGAAGTGACACACCATATATACCATGATTTCTTGAAGTGGTGACACCATATACCATGACTTCTTGAAGTGGTGATACCATATACCATGACTTCTTGAAGTGGTGATACCATATACCATGACTTCTTGAAATGGTGACACCATATACCATGACTTCTTGAAGTGGTGACACCATATACCATGACTTCTTGAAGTGGTGACACCATATGCCATGACATCTTGAAGTGGTGACACCATATACCATGATTTCTTGAAGTGGTGACACCATATGCCATGACATCTTGAAGTGGTGACACCATATGCCATGACATCTTGAAGTGGTGACACCATATGCCATGACATCTTGAAGTGGTGACACCATATACCATGATTTCTTGAAGTGGTGACACCATATGCC
Source organism: Cherax quadricarinatus (assembly GCF_038502225.1). NCBI lineage: Eukaryota > Metazoa > Arthropoda > Malacostraca > Decapoda > Parastacidae > Cherax > Cherax quadricarinatus. Next base: position 102,113,370 of record NC_091292.1, read on the forward strand.
ATGACATCTTGCAGTGGTGACACTATATACCATGACATCTTGCAGTGGTGACACTATATACCATGACATCTTGAAGTGGTGACACCATATGCCATGACATCTTGCAGTGGTGACACTATATACCATGACATCTTGCAGTGGTGACACTATATACCATGACATCTTGCAGTGGTGAGAGACAATAGTAGGGGATTGTAATCTCACATAAGTTCTTATGCTGCGATATACAATGATATACTCTCAAATTATTATAAAAAATATCTAAATGGAGTGTATTTTGTCTAAATAAAATATAATTTGTACTGGTTATTATATTGTAAGGTTGCTTACATTATAATGACCAGTAAGGTCACTTACAATATAATAAAGCAACCTTGCTGGTCGTTTTATTATATTATAAAGCGATCTTGTTGGTCACTTTATTCCCTTTGGGGATAGGGGGGATGTTGCCCTGATGTGTTTGAAGGGCTCTTGATCAAAGGAACTCATTTACCTTCCATTCCACAGGTTCTGTATGACCCTAATGGATTTAGCACCTCATGATTGTACTAAAATTTATTGTATGGTTTTTATCGGCAGAGATAATTCAGAAGCCCGCAGCACCCATGCTCATATTTAACAGTGTGAGTGGGTCAAGTGTGGGTCTGAGGTGGATCTCTGTAGCACAGGTACATGATGTACACTACCTGGTCCAGTACCATCAGGACAAGGCACCAGGAGACTGGGTCTACTATAGACCAAATGAGCCACTCAACACAACAGAGGTTCAGGTCCAGGACCTAAACCCATACACAAAATATCAGGTATTGTTTTATGTGTACCTCTGTTGTTTTTATTTGATTTTTTTAGGCCAACCTTGCAGTCTTGTTTTATAAAGCAATGATTCCTTTGCCAGATGAAGATAATAAAGGTAGGAAAATATTTATACAATAACTATACGAAAACCAGTCTGAACATCACAGAATTAATGTAGTTCATTGATACTAAATAATAATGTATTTAGGCTAAACTAAGATCGGCACCTCGATTATAATTTACAATTACTACTACTCAGCAGAACTCTGGCATCAGTTTGCAGTTTACAATAATATTTATAACCTGTCAGTAACAACACTGCAACTGGCTGAGGATTTGAACCCATGTTGTTTTGGCCCTGCCTTGTGATGAGTGAAAATCACATGATGCCTTAGCCCACAAGACCACACGGTCCAACAAGAAATGGTCCATGATCCTGTGGACCTGTCGGCTAAGGCGTCATGTGATTTTTGCTCACCACAAGGCAGGGCCAAAACGACATGGGTTTGAATCCTTGTCCAGTTGCAGTGTTGTTATTGATTCAACACCACTTGTTCGTGATCAAAACAGTGTTGCCTCGAGTTACAAACTTAATTTGTTCCAGAAGGCTGTTTCAGTGCCAATACTGAACGAATATGTTCCCGTAAGGAATAATGTAAATTAGATTAGTCCATTTCAGACCCCAAAAATACACTAACAAAAGTACTTACAAAAATACACTTACACAATTGTTCAAGTTGGGAGCTGTTCAAAACTTGAGGTACCACTGTAATTTATAACCTGTGTACACCATACAATAAGTATTTATTATACATATTTTTTTTTTTTTGGGACGATACTAGTGAAAATAGAATATTTATTTTTGTTGCACAGCACATTTGAACCAATCAGTCCTTAGTATCAATTCACATCATGCACTTGGTCGAATGGAAACAAAGACGCATGTCTATTGATGGTGAAGTAAGGTTAAGGTATGTTATGTTATTTTAGGCTGTGTTCGGTGGCTTTTGTTAGGTTACATTTTTTTTTTTATCTTTTGCACAACTTAATATTGTACAGTTCACACTATAATTATTGGCTGAAATCCACAAAGGAGGAGGAGTAATTTTAGCCTGGTGGCTAAAGCTCCCGCTTCACACACGGAGGGCCCGGGTTCGATTCCCGGCGGGTGGAAACATTTCGACACGTTTCCTTACACCTGTTGTCCTGTTCACCTAGCAGCAAATAGGTACCTGGGTGTTAGTCGACTGGTGTGGGTCGCATCCTGGGGGACAAGATTAAGGACCCCAATGGAAATAAGTTAGACAGTCCTCGATGACGCACTGACTTTCTTGGGTTATCCTGGGTGGCTAACCCTCCGGGGTTAAAAATCCGAACGAAATCTTATCTTATCTTATCTTATATTTCATTAATACTGAGCAATAATAACTATGATATATTTAGGCTAATCTAAGATAGGCAACTAATGTCAACAAACATATTTTATCTCTGTAAAGGAATACAGTATATTATACAGTTAGGGTGATTTACTTATATACAATACTTTATAGAAAGCTCCTTAATATTGAATACATTTCAGGCAACCTTAGAACTGAATTATGATTACAAGTATATGAGAATAAGAATACATAGCTTTTATTATGTTGGAGGTATTTAGTAATTCAGTAAAAAAAAATTAAAATCGTGAAGCTAGGTACATGGGTTGAAGGAATCTTGACAAGAACAGGAACAATACAGGATGAAAGAATTGTTCAGCTTAGTGTTCATTAACTAATATTTGTATAGCTGATATACAGTGCAGTATTCATTTAGTATTATTTTATGATGATAATAATAATAATAATAATAATGTCTTTATTTCTACAAGTACATGTACAAGGGGTACAGGCCTAACTGACATTAATGACATGCTACTATATAGAAAGCCGCTTGTTATGCTGAGCATTTCGGGCAAATCAGATCAATTTTGTCCCAGGATGCAACCCAGGTACCCATTTTGTACTGATGGGTGAACAGGGACAGCAGGTGTCTTATGGAAACGCGTCCCCAATGTTTTCCAGCTGTACCAGAGATTCAAACTCTGGACCTCAGCGTGTGAGCTGGGTGCACTAGCAGTCAAGATGCGGGACACCTTTTATTGTTAATGCACTAATTACAGCTGTTATATTCATATAAACGTTATTCATTCAACACCTCAATGGAAATAATTTTATTGGGTTATCCTAGGTTAATTTTCACAAAATTACTTTGTAAAATAATTCTAAAATTAAGTATCTTCCTATATATTGAATATGAATAAAACTTATATACGATTAAACTACTGCAAATTACATGCAATAAGCATTTACCTGTCTTCTTCAACTCCAGTTTCGTATTGCCTGGCTGGTTCTCCCACATCATGCACCCATCATGTCAGAAACAGGTTCCTGGATCAGCACTCTGGCTTCAGGGCCGCCACGATCACCACCAAGAGTAAGCAACAACAATTTTTCATTGTATTGTTATAATTTTTTTCTATTTTCACTATTGCATGTAAAAAGATAAATACTGTACATGGGACCTGACGAGCTGTTGGAGTGTGAGCAGGGTAATACATGTATTTAGTGAAAGATTCAGGGAAACTGGTGATTTTAATATATAGCTGGACTTGAGTACTAGAAATGGGAAGTACAATGCCTGCACTGTAAAGGAGGGGATTTAGGATATTGGCAGTTTGGAGGGATTTTTTTTTTTTCCAACAAGTCAGCCGTCTCCCACCGAGGCAGGGTGACCCAAAAAGAAAGAAAATCCCCAAAAAGAAAATACTTTCATTATCATTTAACACTTTCACCTCACCCATACATGATCACTGTCATATTCACTAGCCAGGTTGCAGAAATGGTTGTCGAAATATGTTACATATCGTTATATATGCTTCTAAACTGTTATATCTGGGTGCCTCTGCAAAGACAGTGTTTATGTATGAGTGAGGTGAAAGTATTGAATAATGATGAAAGTATTTTCTTTTTAGGCATTTTCTTCCTTTTTGGGTCACCCTGCCTCGGTGGGAGACATCCAACTTGTTAAAAAAGCAAAATTAAAATAGAAGTAGCTTGTCACACATACTCATACTCCATTCTAAGAAAAATCTTACATATGTATTTACATATTCCAGTGTTGGGATTATTTGTCTAATTATGTATACTGTGTACCAGTCTCTTATATTTTTCCTGTTTATTTCTCTTTGCCTGCTGTAAATACATCTGGGGTACTCTAGCTCTTTTCTTGACTCTGTTATGTATTAGCTGTTTATAGCTACAGGAGTAGAACTACGTATGCTCTTGGTGTCCTGTTATTAACCATTTTTTATCACATAATTTTTTTTTTTAATTTCTAGTGGTGGTTGTAGCACTACCTTCTCTTTTGAATTACATATTCCATTAGTCAGCTGCTCTTGTGAAGAAAATTGTTCTAATATCCTTTCAGCTCTATGTTTATCTATACCTTATATATGATTTGTAGGAAGCAGGGGAGCTAGTGACCCCTTCTCCTGTATAAATTACTGAATGTAAAAAGAAAAACTTTAGTTTTTTTTTTTGGGGGGGGGAGGGGTCACCCTGCCTCAGTGGCAGACGGCCAGTGCTTTGAAAAATAAAATAGTACATATATAATGTCACCATGGTTGTTTAATATATTTATAGATGGGGTTGTAAGAGAAGTAAATGCGAGGGTCTTGGCAAGAGGCATGGAGTTAAAAGATAAAGAATCACACATAAAGTGGGAGTTGTCACAGTTGCTCTTTGCTGATGACACTGTGCTCTTGGGAGATTCTGAAGAGAAGTTGCTGAGGTTGGTGGATGAATTTGGTAGAGTATGCAAAAGAAGAAAATTAAAAGTGAATACAGGAAAGAGTAAGGTTATGAGGATAACAAAAAGATTAGGTGATGAAAGATTGGATATCAGATTGGAGGGAGAGAGTATGGAGGAGGTGAATGTATTCAGATATTTGGGAGTGGACGTGTCAGCGGATGGGTCTATGAAAGATGAGGTGAATCATAGAATTGATGAGGGGAAAAGGGTGAGCGGTGCACTTAGGAGTCTGTGGAGACAAAGAACTTTGTCCGTGGAGGCAAAGAGGGGAATGTATGAGTGTATAGTTTTACCAACGCTCTTATATGGGTGTGAAGCATGGGTGATGAATGTTGCAGCGAGGAGAAGGCTGGAGGCAGTGGAGATGTCATGTCTGAGGGCAGTGTGTGGTGTGAATATAATGCAGAGAATTCGTAGTTTGGAAGTTAGGAGGAGGTGCGGGATTACCAAAACTGTTGTCCAGAGGGCTGAGGAAGGGTTGTTGAGGTGGTTCAGACATGTAGAGAGAATGGAGCGAAACAGAATGACTTCAAGAGTGTCAGTCTGTAGTGGAAGGAAGGCGGGGTAGGGGTTGGCCTAGGAAAGGTTGGAGGGAGGGGGTAAAGGAGGTTTTGAGTGTGAGGGGCTTGGACTTCCAGCAGGCATGCGCGAGCGTATTTGATAGGAGTGAATGGAGATAAATGTTTTTTAATACTTGACATGCTGTTGGAGTGTGAGCAAAGTAACATTTATGAAGGGATTCAGGGAAACCGGCAGGCCGGACCTGAGTCCTGGAGATGGGAAGTACAGTGCCTGCACTCTGAAGGAGGGGTGTTAATGTTGCAGTTTAAAAACTGTAGTGTAAAGCACCCTTCTGGCAAGACAGTGATGGAGTGAATGATGGTGAAAGTTTTTCTTTTTCGGGCCACCCTGCCTTGGTGGGAATCGGCCAGTGTGTTAATAATAAAAATATGATTTGCACATATATGCTGAAGACTCACAAGTTTATTCTTTAGTTTTAAAGTTTTTATAGCAAAATTTTTGTATTCATAGCTTCCATTGTCTCACATTTCAATAATATTTATCTAAAGGAGCTAAAAGCAGTTCCACTTGATTGGTCTCGTGTGGAAGTGACGTGGGAGCCTCCTCTTTTTCCTGGTGGAGATCTTATCTCCTACACATTATATTCCAAAGATACTCAAGAAAAACATGAGATGAGGGCCAATATTGATGCCAACATTGAGAGAAGGTAAGTCATAATTACACTAATATTTGTAATTTAAGTACTCTACCTTAATAGAACTTAAATTTTTTTTAATAAGTACAGTATAGTTTTTCATGTTGTCTGCTATAGAACTACAGAAAAAATAATAAATGAATTTATATTTTATTTCATTACACAGCACTCCAAATGATTGGATAGTTTTACATAAATGGTATACAATACTGACAAGTTGATGAATAGTATCTTTATTAATAAGACTCTTTGCCAGCCAGTGACTTTTTCAGTCCAGTACAGAGAATAGATACTTCTCCACTTATTCCTCTGTCTTCAGTATTTATTCTCCATATTGGACAGGTGTTGCACGTGTCTTGTAAATGGCAGTCTTGTACAGTCCAGGATATTATTAACCCCTTGACTGTCGCAACCCCAAATCCTGGTGTTGCAAAAATTAAAAAAAAAAAAAAAACTATTTTTCTTGTGAAATGATAGAGAATCTTTTCCCGATGGTAGTGACACCAAAAGAACAAAATTTGATGGAAAATTGACGGAATTACACTCTTGCAAAGTTAGCGACCTCGGCGATATTTACGAATCGGCGATTTCGCCCACTTTGAGCCCTATTTTCGGCTAATTCTGTTGTTCCAGTCAACCAAACTCATAGCTATTTCTTTAGAACTCCATTTTTTCTGTCGATTGAGTACAAAAAACTGCCCATTTACCGATTTCAACTACCCAATAACATGGTCAGAAATTTGCAATTTGGCCAATTTCACGAAAATTAAAAATATGAGTTTCAAAATAGGGTCCAGAATGAACAATGCAGACATTCCTGGCTCTAAAATAAAAATTTTTTTGTTCATCAGTCACGTCTCCAGGCCCCTCTGATATTACTCTTCCTTTCTATTTTGAATTTTTATTCAAACAAAAAATAAAAGATTAACTATTATGCAGACTACTGCAATATTGTAATAATTGTATAAATAATGTCAACCCATTCATGACTGCATATTAGAATGAACAATGAACAGGAAAATACTTTCAAGATATTAAAAATAAAGATATGGGAGTATCGAATACTTGTCAGGGTCTGATACCATCTGTTCCTGCACACTTTCTGTATTCGACTGAAGAAGCCTACTGTGTAGGTGAAACGTTTCGGAGTAAAGTTGCCTAACTGTTGCCTGTGTCTTACCTACCAACCATCTGTGACCTGCTGACTGAATATTGATACTGTAAATACAGAAGACCATCAATTATTCAGCAATCACTTATTCAACATTTATACTCCTGGTATTGAATAATCAGTAATACACTTTACTGTAAGAAGTATTGGATACAAATTTTAATTTATATATATATATTTTTTTCTATTTGTATACATTTTATTACTGTATTTCAAAATAATTTCTTTCTTTTCAGGTACATCCTGTGTGAATTATCCGCAGACACAACATACCTTCTCAACTTAACCTCCACCAACCATCGAGGTGAAGGTCCTGCCATAGTTGTAAAAGTTACTACTTATCCCAGTGCTCCAGGTAATTCCTAATAATCTTGGATGCTACATGTTTTATTTGTGTTGCTGTTCAATAAAATTATGTACAATGATTTTCTCTACTGACTGTGACTTCCTTATGTCTGTGTGCTCACCTTTGTTGCTTCTCTGCCTTTCCTTCTGCTATTTTCCCTCACTTTCTGTTCATCACTCGGTGACTAGAAATTTAAATGATAAAAATAAATGAGAAGAGTGTTCCAGTATACAGTATAGTCTATTTATTTGCAAAGCCCATACAATATGATGCAGATCACTGAAGGCAGTACAGTATATGACTTAATGATTAGTAGCACACTAACATCAAGTAAATAAGATTATCATTTATTTATTTATTTATTTATTTATTTAAAAATTTGAGCACACATACAGAGGTACAAAAAATACAGATAAGAGCAGCATGCCAAAGCCACTTATACTATGCATAGCATTACGGGCTGGCTTAAAATTAACTTAAGATTAACTAAGCAATGATGAAATCAGTGATAAAACTTTAATGTAAACAGATTACTATAAAGCACTAAGTGAGTATTACAAAGACAGGTCATATGGTTGTATGCATTGTTGTACATTCAGTAGAATGGAGTATTCTGTTAGGTAGTGTATTTAAAAAATAATAAAGTTAGATTGGGTTTTAGGTTTAACATTTATGTGATATAATTGTGAGAAACATTTAAGATATACAATTTATAAGGTTCAGTTATTCAGTATTTATTTGGTTTTGGGTGAGTAAGTGATCTTTGAGAAGAGACTTGAATTTATAAACAGGTAGTGTTTCTTTTATATTTACAGGTAATGAATTCCAGATTTTAGGGCCTTTTATGTGCATTGAGTTTTTGCATAGTGTGAGATGGGCACGAGGAACATCAAAGAGTGATCTGTGCCTTGTGTTATGGTCATGTGTTCTGTTGAGGTTGGCAAGGAGATGTTTGAGGGGAGGGTTAATATCAGAGTTAAGTGTTCTATGTATGTAATAGGTGCAGTAATAAGTATGAATGTTTTGTATGGTGAGTAGGTTTAGTGTATTGAATATTGGTGGAGTGTGCTGCCTATAGTGAGAATTTGTTATCATTCTAACTGCAGCCTTTTGTTGGGTAATTAGTGGTCTGAGATGGTTACTTGTTGTTGAGCCCCATGCACAAATTCCATAGGTGAGATAGGGGTAAATAAGAGAGTGATATAGGGCCAGGAGGGCTGACTGTGGAGCATAGTACCGTATCTTCGATAGTATGCCTACAGTCTTGGAAATTTTCTTAGAAATTTGTTGTATATGTGTATGAAATTTGAGTCTATTATCAAGGTGGATTCCTAAGAATTTTCCCTCTGTTAGCTTTGTGATAGGTGATCCGTTTATCATTATGTTAAGAGGGACATCTGTAGCTCTGTTACCAAACTGAATGAAGTAGGTTTTGTCAATGTTTAGTGTAAGTTTGTTAGTCCTCATCCAGGTAGATATTTTCTGTAATTCGGTATTTACAGTATTGGCTAGCGTGACTGGGCTCGGGTGGGAGAAGACGTATGTAGTGTCATCTGCAAATAGTGTGGGTTTGAGTAATTGCGAAGCATTTGGTAGGTCATTTATGTATAGGAGAAAGAGAAGAGGGCCAAGGACACTTCCCTGTGGGACACCAACTGTAATTGGTTGTGCAGAAGAGTTTGCCCCATTTGCATACACATATTGGCTTCTGTTGCTGAGGTATGACTTGAGGTAGTTGAGGGAGTGCCCTCTTATACCATAGTGTGACAATTTTACGTGGAGCAAGTCATGGTTAACTGTATCAAAAGCTTTACGTAAGTCAATGAAGATCCCCAGTGGGACTTCTTTTTTCTCTATTGCAGTGTATATATGTTCTAGCATGTGTATAATAGCATCATTAGTATTTTTATTTGGCCTGAATCCAAATTGGCAGGGGTTGAGTATGTTTTGGGAGATAAGGTAGGAGTAGATTCGTTTATGAATTAATTTTTCGAAGATTTTTGAGAGAGGGTGTAAGTTGGATATTGGCCTATAGTTATTCAACTCTGTTTGGTCTCCTCCTTTGTGGATCGGGGTGACCCTTGCTATTTTGAGTACTGTAGGGAAGGTGGAGGATTCAATGGATTTGTTAAAGAGTGTTGCAATGATTGGTGATAGCACTTGTGACACTTTTTTGTATATAAAGGGTGGTAAGGTATTTAAATCTCCTGCCTTGTTTTTTAGTGTGTTGATAATAAGGGAGACTTCGTATGGGTTAGTCGGAGCTAGGAACAGTGTGTTCGGGTAGTTGCCGGTGAGGTAGTCATTTGGTGGGGTATCTGAGCTTGGGATTTTATTGGCAAGGTTTTGTCCTATAGTGGAGAAGAACTCATTGAGTCTGTTTGCTGTTTCTGTTGGTGGGAGTTGGGGTTCATCTGATTTTGCTAATTTTATTTCGCTATTTCGTGATATCTTTTTTGTTCCTAGAATTTCTGATAGGGTTTTCCAGGTCTTTTTTATATCACCTCGTAAGTTGGATAATCTGTTCTCATAATACAATTTTTTTGCCCTTCTTATCAGGCTGGTTAGGATTGACGAGTAACGTTTTGTTTGGTCTCTGGTTATGTGACCCATTCTGTATTATGAGAACAGATTATCCAACTTACGAGGTGATATAAAAAAGACCTGGAAAACCCTATCAGAAATTCTGGGAACAAAAAAGATATCACGAAATAGCGAAATAAAATTAGCAAAATCAGATGAACCCCAACTCCCACCAACAGAAACAGCAAACAGACTCAATGATTTCTTCTCCACTATAGGACAAAACCTTGCCAATAAAATCCCAAGCTCAGATACCCCACCAAATGACTACCTCACCGGCAACTACCCGAACACACTGTTCCTAGCTCCGACTAACCCATACGAAGTCTCCCTTATTATCAACGCACTAAAAAACAAGGCAGGAGATTTAAATACCTTACCACCCTTTATATACAAAAAAGTGTCACAAGTGCTATCACCAATCATTGCAACACTCTTTAACAAATCCATTGAATCCTCCACCTTCCCTACAGTACTCAAAATAGCAAGGGTCACCCCGATCCACAAAGGAGGAGACCAAACAGAGTTGAATAACTATAGGCCAATATCCGACTTACACCCTCTCTCAAAAATCTTCGAAAAATTAATTCATAAACGAATCTACTCCTACCTTATCTCCCAAAACATACTCAACCCCTGCCAATTTGGATTCAGGCCTAATAAAAATACTAATGATGCTATTATACACATGCTAGAACATATATACACTGCAATAGAGAAAAAAGAAGTCCCACTGGGGATCTTCATTGACTTACGTAAAGCTTTTGATACAGTTGACCATGACTTGCTCCACGTAAAATTGTCACACTATGGTATAAGAGGGCACTCCCTCAACTACCTCAAGTCATACCTCAGCAACAGAAGCCAATATGTGTACGCAAATGGGGCAAACTCTTCTGCACAACCAATTACAGTTGGTGTCCCACAGGGAAGTGTCCTTGGCCCTCTTCTCTTTCTCCTATACATAAATGACCTACCAAATGCTTCTCAATTACTCAAACCCACACTATTTGCTGATGACACAACATACGTCTTCTCCCACCCGAGCCCAGTCACGCTAGCCAATACTGTAAATACCGAATTACAGAAAATATCTACCTGGATGAGTACTAACAAACTTTCACTAAACATTGACAAAACCTACTTCATTCAGTTTGGTAACAGAGCTACAGATGTCCCTCTTAACATAATGATAAACGGATCACCTATCACAAAGCTAACAGAGGGAAAATTCTTAGGAATCCACCTTGATAATAGACTCAAATTTCATACACATATACAACAAATTTCTAAGAAAATTTCCAAGACTGTAGGCATACTATCGAAGATACGGTACTATGCTCCACAGTCAGCCCTCCTGGCCCTATATCACTCTCTTATTTACCCCTATCTCACCTATGGAATTTGTGCATGGGGCTCAACAACAAGTAACCATCTCAGACCACTAATTACCCAACAAAAGGCTGCAGTTAGAATGATAACAAATTCTCACTACAGGCAGCACACTCCACCAATATTCAATACACTCAACCTACTCACCATACAAAACATCCATACTTATTACTGCACCTATTACATACATAGAACACTCAACTCTGATATTAACCCTCCCCTCAAACATCTCCTTGCCAACCTCAACAGAACACATGACCATAACACAAGGCACAGATCACTCTTTGATATTCCTCGTGTCCATCTCACGCTATGCAAAAACTCAATGCACATAAAAGGCCCTAAAATCTGGAATTCATTACCTGTAAATATAAAAGAAACACTACCTGTTTATAAATTCAAGTCTCTTCTCAAAGATCACTTACTCACCCAAAACCAAATAAATACTGAATAACTGAACCTTATAAATTGTATATCTTAAATGTTTCTCACAATTATATCACATAAATGTTAAACCTAAAACCCAATCTAACTTTATTTTTTTTAAATACACTACCTAACAGAATACTCCATTCTACTGAATTTACAACAATGCATGCAACCATATGACCTGTCTTTGTAATACTCACTTGTGCTTTATAGTAATCAGTTTACATTAATGTTTTTCACTGATTTCATCATTGCTTAGTTAATCTTAAGTTAATTTTAAGCCAGCCCGTAATGCTATGCATAGTATAAGTGGCTTTGGCATGCTGCTCTTATCTGTATTTTTTTGTACCTCTGTAAGTGTGCTCAAATTATAAATAAATAAATAAATAAATTGGTGTTTTGTATTTATGGATTTGAGAATGCTGGGTGTTAACCAGGGACTGTTCAGTCTCTTAGCTGTCATCTGTTTAGTTTTTTTAGGGCAGTGCTTGTTATAGAGGTATTGGGTCTTTTTCAGAAAATTATTAATACATTCGTCAATATCTGTATAGATTTCTAGCTCAGTGTGCCAGTCAATGTTTGCTACTGCTGTTGTGAAGTTATTAATGGCTGCCTCATTGTGAAGTCTGAAGGTGACTTTAGTAGTGTCTTGGGGTACTTTACCAAGAGTTGTTATGAGAAAAGTAGGGTAGTGGTCTGTGGTATTATCTGTAATTATGCCTGATTTTAAAGGGGATATGGTGTTGGTCCAGATGTGGTCAAGTAGGGAAACACTAGTCTCTGTAACTCTTGTAGGTTTTGTTACTGTTGGTAGCAACATACAGTTACTCATTGTGTTTGTGAATTCAGTAACGTGTGGGTCCTGGTCTTGCAGGAGATTTATATTGAAGTCACCTGAGAGTAGTAAGTGATCTTTGTTCATGCGTGCATCAGTTATCATACTTCCTAGGTTTTGACTAAATTGGCTAATGTTTGACTGTGGAACTCTGTAGATGTTTATCAATGTTTATCAATGTTTATCAATGCTGCAGCTGTTGATGATGGTCAAGGCTATTTACTTCTAACGTCAGGTCCAAGCCTCTTAAAACTAGGCCTTGAAATAATGGAGACCCCAACCCACTTGTATAACTCTTCTGGACAACATAATATTACAGGTATGTCTGACTTAAAATTTCCATCTGGCGTAAGTAAAATTAATTTTATTAATATATTAAAGGACATTTTTGTTGTGTACAGTAGGTTTCCAGTATATTTTAGTAATGTCTGGTAATTAAGAAATTCTATCTTTTGTCAGGAATTGCAGTACATATTCCTTTGAACATAGTATATATTAGTGACACGAGTGGGTCTATATACCAGCTGCTACTGTCTACTTATAAACATCGAATACTTCTGACACAACACCACATCCATGGTTATCCACTAAGTCTCTCTGTTGACTGGTTGTATGGTTATCTCTACTACATTGTTCACCATGAATCCCCAAAGGATCAGATGTGGCAACTTTGGCGTTGTGATCTAATGGGGAAGAATCCCATTTTAATATATAGAGAACTTCACTATGAAGCAAAACATCTCCAGGTTGATCCATATAATGGGTAAGCTAGAGCCAAATTTTTGTTTTGATCTAATAGATATATCTTCCAATACATACAACACATACTGTACGTGCACAATGGATCTTGGAAGCACCATTATTCTGTATAAAATTTGTATGTTCCTTTTATATGAATGTAAAATTCTTTAAATATTATTTTTCGTCAGATACATTTGGTGGATCTCTGAGGACCTTGATAAAGGATTACACCGCCTTAATTTGAATGACGAATTTTTGGAGGTGGGAGAACCTATGACTGTTCTGTGGGCATCTGATTTAGGGGGACTTGTTCTGGATCCTCCTAATTTCCAGGTTCTTGTAGCAGATCGAAAAAACAATACAATGCTGGCAGTGTCACTAGATGGGTGAGTCTTGACCGAAATGCTACAAAATTATACATTCCATGTTTTGTGATGCTACTGTGTTTTACATTTTGATCTACACTATACAGTATTAATATTTCGGATGACATATTACAGTGGTACCTTGAGATACGAACAGCTCAAAACTCGAACAGTTATGTAAGTGTACATTTATGTAAGTGCTTTTGTAAGTGTAATTTTGGGGGTCTGAAGCGGATTAATTTAATTTACATTATTCCTTATGGGAACAAATTCGTTCGGTATCGGCACTTAAGTTCGTAACTCTAGGTACCGCTGTATTTATCTCCTGCACTTGTGCTATATTATTTTAATATTTCATTAAGATTTTTTGCATTATTTTCAAACATGCTGGCCATCCTCCACCAAGGCAGGGTGACCTGAAAATGAAGAAATAACAAGTTTTCCTTCTTACATTTAGTAATTTATGCAAGAGAAGGGGCTACTGGCCCCTTGCTCCCGTCATTTTAGTTGTCTTTTACAACATTCATGTCTTACAGAGGAAGAATTCTTCTCCTTTTCTCCATGGATAATTCAATTGCTTTGTTTCTATTAAAATATGGCCTTATGATATTGGGAATTTTCAGGACTTCAGTGACAAATTTAAGGGCCAACACACAGCAAGCTTTCTTCAAGCAACTTCGCTCTGTAGTGCACCTTAATAGCCGCTTCTTCTGGACAGATGGCAATGACGTCTTAACTGAAGAGCTGAATAATGGAACATTTTATCATAATAGGTAAGGTAAAAATTTAGACATACTTCTAAACATTGTGTTACATCACTGTAGATTGTAACAGGATCCCCTTTTATCTCGGTAAAAGCCTAACCAAGGTTGCATAGTATTCTGGCACCTAGACTTTACATTTAAACAAGTTTGTAAATTGCTACAATCTTATTACTGTGCTAAATCTTACCTGATAAGCCTTTACCTCTAAGGATGTACACATATTCAGTTCTGTTCTTTGGTTTAGCTTTTAATAAACCAGCATTGTTATTTACAGTTACCTTGTGATGAAAGGAGTTAACATTGGTTGCTTGGTGGCTTTTCATGGTTCCACACAACCAGTTCCTGTTCCATTAAATCCTCCTAGTAACCTCCAGGCAGTGTTTACCCGAAGGTCAGCCACTCTCAGCTGGGATTCACCGGGTTTACCTGACCTCATGGGTATGTGCCATTGCTAGCTGATGTGATACTTCAGTAGGTACTTTGCTAGCTTCATTATGCACCCCATACCCATCCTCTGGACAGTAACCAAATGATTACAGACATATAATGGGTCATGTTGTTATATGTTATAATATTATCCTTAATTAAACTTCTTGTTAATAGATCAGGGTTGTAATCTACTCCCTCAATGAAAGTATATGTCATCAGTTCTCTCGTGTGTGAAGACCAGTGAGAGGGAATCCACAAGAGACATACTCTAACTCCATTGTCTACAAAATTTTACCACACCTGTTTCTGACTTCTCATAAAAGCACAGTACAGTGGACCCCCGCATAACGATCACCTCCAAATGCGACCAATTATGTAAGTGTATTTATGTAAGTGCGTTTGTACGTGTATGTTTGGGGGTCTGAAATTGACTAATCTACTTCACAATATTCCTTATGGGAAAAAATTCGGTCAGTACTGGCACCTGAACATACTACTGGAATGAAAAAAGTTCATTAACCGGGGGTCCACTGTATGTCACAGTTGACTCTGATGGAGTTAAGAGCATTTATCAATAATAGGGAATCACTTACACTTAAGGTGGGTGGTGTTGGTAGTCCCCAGGCCCCAGGTTGACTTGTAGAATTGTATTCAAATCATTATAATTCAGTGCTACAGTAGTATCTAATAAAATGAAAAATTAACTTTGTATGTGACCATTTGATTACCAAAACTTTATACATATTACGTATACAGTGGACCCCCGGTTAACGATATTTTTTCATTCCAGAATTATGTTCAGGTGCCAGTACTGACCGAATTTGTTCCCATAAGGAATATTGTGAAATAGATTAGTCCATTTCAGACCCCGAAACATACACATACAAACACACTTACATAAATACACTTACATAATTGGTCGCATTGGGAGGTGATCGTTAAGCGGGGGTCCACTGTATATTTTTGTATTTAACCTTGTTCCTGATACTCCCAGCTGTCATGGGAAAGGAATTACAGGTTGTATTTACAATATAAAATAATTTGTTGTTGTTAATACATTGTCATTTATTAATCAGGGTCCGGTGCATGGCAGAAGTGGAAGTATGAGATGCACATCCAAGAAGGACAAAAAATTATTTACCATAAGAATATCTCCGACACCTTGTATCAGGCCATTAATCTCAGACCTGGAACATTCTATGTTGTCAAGGTATTTGAAATAATAGTATTCAGCTGATAGTTGTACATTTGTAGTAGATAGTTGTACATTTTCTCCATGGGGAAGTGGAACAGAATTCTTCCTCTGTAAGCCATGCGTGTCGTAAGAGGCGACTAAAATGCCGGGAGCAAGGGGCTAGTAACCCCTTCTCCTGTATATATTACTAAATTTAAAAGGAGAAACTTTCGTTTTTCATTTTGGGCCACCCCGCCTCGGTGGGATACGACCGGTTTGTTGCAAGAAGAAGAAGAAGAAGTTGTACATTTATAATAGATGTACATTTATAATGGTTGTACATTTATAATAGTTATACATTTATAATAGTTGTACATTTATAATAGTTGTATATTTATAATAGTTGTACAATTATAATACGGTTGACAATCCCTAATCTGGCATCTTTGGGACTTGTAAGGTGCAGGATTAGTGATTTTGCCGGATTACAGAGTGGTAAGGTTAGAATACACAACCCAACGGCGATATTTACGCATCGGGTATTTCACCCTCTTTATGCCCTATTTTTGGTCCTTTCCATTGTTCCAGTCTACCAAACTCATAGCTATTTCGCTAGTATTCCTTCTATTCTGTCAATTGAGTACAAGAAACTGCTCATTTACCTATTTCAATTACCCAATAAAGTGGTCAGAAATTGGTATTTTGGCCAGTTTCAAGAGATGCCAAATTCAAAATAGGGTCCAGAATAAGTAATGCAGACATTCCTAGCACTAACATTTTCTCTGTTCATTATAACTTACCTGGGTACAGAGCCATAACGTAACTGCAGATCTGATCAAAAGTGAGGTGGAATTGCCATCTACTACATTAATGTGATGAAATGTATTAATTCAACATGTACTAATGTACTTGAGATGAACTGGGTAAATTTATATTTGAACAATTTACAACCAAAAACTGAAAAACCCTAATCAGTGGAAGCTTCTATAGATCACATACCAACATAGCCAAATGTGGTGCTAATCTTCAAGACTGGATCATAAACAGTAAATTAAATGAATACCTTTTTTTTTAACACACTGGCTGTCTCCCACTGAGGCAGGGTGACCTGAAAAAGAAGAAGCACTTTCACCGTCACTCTGTCACTTGCCAGAGATGTGCTGACATTACAGCTCAGATGCTGCTGCAAACTCCAATATCCCAACCTCTCTTTCAGAGTGCAGGCACTGTACTTCCCCTCACTTCATAAATGTTAGAGATTTTAAACATTAGCCTCATTCAGTCAGAAGATTTGCAAGTAGCTGGTTTCCTAAACATGCATAATTTCTCATTAAACCCTTTTTGTGTCACCATTTTTTAAAAAATGGATTTTTCACTAATATGCTTTTGGTACTATCCACTGATCACAAGAAACTGCATTCATCTAGCAGAACTATCCTGTAAAAGTGCCCAGAATATGGCAGTTTGAGTAATCCATATCATCAACCCCTTCTCTGCCCTCTGAATTATGCCTTTCATACTCACACACTGCTTCCTAATTTCTATACTTCTAATTTTCTGCTGAATATTCACAACACAAGGTAATCTCAAACATAATACATATCAACTTCTTCAAGTCTTCTCCTCACTGCAACCCATGTATAATGTATGGATATGCATTATTCTCTCTCTTTTGCTCGACAGATAAACCTGTTTCTTGCTACAGATGCATCAATACTTAGTTTACTTTTTATCCTATCATCTATGCTATGATTAATCTTCTCTTTTATTGACCCTTATGCCAATTTATCCACTCACAAATATTTAAATACCTGCACTTCCTCCATGCTCTCTCCCTCCAGTCTTATGTCCAGTTTTTCATTGCTCAGACTCAGCTTCTATATACAATATTATAGGAATCTCTAGTCAGTTATCTTTGTAATGTAGTATAATATTCTTATAACCTCTCCATTTTTTATCCTCATAATACTTGGTATTAATTTTACTGTGTGTTCCAGGTGCGAGCATATTCTTTAGGAGGAAACGGTCCCTGGAGCCATGAGTTCCAAGGCTGCACTCTTGATGACACAGCTTTGGCTCCCAAGTTGATTTGGGCAGTTGATAAGGAGATTCTCCTTACCAATCTGGCTGGCAGTGAAAGTTCAGTATTGATTTCGCAGGACACTCTTCAGGTAAGGACACATAAAAGTACTATTACAGATATCTACAGTACATACTGTATATTACAAAATACGATAAACCCCATCATGATGTGCAGGATATGTTCCTGAAAATTGAAGCATATTTTAAAATGCCATTGTGTAATGTGTGGAACATAGGGGAAAAATAGGATTACATTTATGTACCTTTTTATTATTGTACTAGGTAAAATTACTAAAGTAAAACTTAGAAGTGTGAAGAATGTTGATTTGCATGTATTGGGCTGAGATGGATGGCTGAAGTTTTTGTGTTGATGGTTGTAAGTATGTATACTCTAATGCATCTTTAATATATTT
The DNA here is from genome assembly GCF_038502225.1 of Cherax quadricarinatus. Lineage (NCBI taxonomy): Eukaryota > Metazoa > Arthropoda > Malacostraca > Decapoda > Parastacidae > Cherax > Cherax quadricarinatus. The sequence continues at coordinate 102,131,954 of NC_091292.1, forward strand.
TAACCTGCAGTACTTTATGGAGTTGATAAATGAATGAATGATGATTTTATTTATTTTTATCACACTGGCCGATTCCCACCAAGGCAGGGTGGCACGAAAAAGAAAAACTTTCACCATCATTCACTCCATCACTGTCTTGCCAGAAGGGTGCTTTACACTACAGTTTTTAAACTGCAACATTAACACCCCTCCTTCAGAGTGCAGGCACTGTACTTCCCATCTCCAGGACTCAAGTCCAGCCTGCCGGTTTCCCTGAACCCCTTCATAAATGTTACTTTGCTCACACTCCAACAGCACGTCAAGTATTAAAAACCATTTGTCTCCATTCACTCCTATCAAACATGCTCACGCATATCTCAGTAGTAGTAACCACTTACCAGTAACCAGTGTACCAGTAGTTGACTCACTACCAACCGTCTCTGCCTGAGTCACTGTCTATTCATATTGTGCTGACCACAGCAGTATTCAAAGACCCCCCTCACATATGGGTACTGTGGGCGGCCAGTCAGTTATACGAGAGTGAGCAAGGAGATAGGCAGGCTGTTGGGCGCTCCCCACATTATCTGTAATTATACGTACTACCAGCCTACATGAGTATTACTTTACCCTATCCACGTATCGAACTCCCACATGATACATACCTGCTGGAAGTCCAAGCCCCTCACACACAAAACCTCCTTTACCCCCTCTCTCCAACCTTTCCTAGGCTGACCCCTACCCTGCCTTCCTTCCACTACAGACTGATACACTCTTGAAGTCATTCTGTTTCGCTCCATTCTCTCTACATGTCCGAACCACCTCAACAACCCTTCCTCAGCCCTCTGGACAACAGTTTTGGTAATCCCGCACCTCCTCCTAACTTCCAAACTATGAATTCTCTGCATTATATTCACACCACACATTGCCCTCAGACATGACATCTCCACTGCCTCCAGCCTTCTCCTCGTTGCAACATTCATCACCCATGCTTCACACCCATATAAGAGCGTTGGTAAAACTATACTCTCATACATTCCCCTCTTTGCCTCCAAGGACAAAGTTCTTTGTCTCCACAGACTCGTAAGTGCACCACTCACTCTTTTCCCCTCATCAATTCTATGATTCACCTCATCTTTCATAGACCCATCCGCTGGCACGTCCACTCCCAAATATCTGAATACATTCACCTCCTCCATACTCTCTCCCTCCAATCTGATATTCAATCTTTCATCACCTAATGATGAATGATGAATGTTGGTGAAAATGTTGAATGGTGGTTAAAGTGTTTCATTCTTTTTTGGGTCACCCGGCCTCGGACCTTGGAGGGAGATGGCCGACTTGTTAAAAGAAATAATAATAAATATTGCAGATATTTTTAATATTTCTAATACATAAATATATAAAATAAATATATAAATTAGTGCTAGATTGAATCTTGGCCAAAGTGCTGAGCATAATAGCAGTATTGTAAAAATATTACTGTGATACATCAGGGGGTTTACCAGTAGACCCCTGGCTGTCTTCAAGCAGGCACTGGACAGGCACCTAAAGTCAGTACCTGACTAGCCAGGCTGTGGTTCATACGTTGGATTACGTGCGACCAGCAGTAACAGCCTGGTTGATCAGGCCCTGATCCACCATGAGGCCTGGGTTGCGGGGGCGTTGACCCCCGGAATGTACATTATATCTACATAATCATTATGTACCTTTGTAAGCTTTTAACCATTGCCGAAACTAACTTGTCCCATACATATATCTGTAATTATTTTTATTATAGTGTGGCAGACACTTTGCTTGTTTTATATTTATACCAATTTCTCTTTCAGACTAAATTAAAAGAGGGAAAAATTGCAGATCTTGCATTTTTTCGTGATTCTCTGGTAATGGCAGTGAATAACCAGAGTGTTTTTGTAATGAACCTTACAACATCAAAATTCACAGAGATGCCCAATACCCATGGTGTTCTCTCAGTGTCTGTGGACTGGCTTACTCAGCGATTATTCTGGGCCAACCCTCACAGACAGATGGTAAGTCTGCATAATACTGATATTTTCAAGTACAGATTGTACAGCAGTTGTTTAGTTAATTGAGAAACATGTTAAATCACTTTATGTATTACTTTTCCTTGGTGAGGAAGATGCACGTGGACTGCTTAAGTATCATTATCGTCAAAATGTTTCGAATGAGCAGCAGGCCTCTTCAGTCAAATACAGGTGATTGTAACACTGGAGACAGTCAAAGGGGAGAGGTAATTTTGAGGTGCCTAGTCCCTCAATCTTGATAGGTGATCATTTTCTTCTAAGCAAGCCCATTATATGTTTAAAAACATATAATGTGTTTTGCACTCTTATGTGCTAAGCACTTAAGAGTGCAAAACATTTATCAGCTAAGTATGAATTATTTTACTGCACAAGGAATTCCTGGTAGATATAGTCACCACATATGTGCAAATTTGTACAAAACAAATCCTCATAAAATGAGGAGTGGGGACTTGCATATTTAATGAAACTATTTTTTCTTGGGGGGGGAGGGATAAGCGGAGTATGTATGGTATGGGCCCTGTGTCTTCATAAACACCTTTCTTGTCTTATACGGCATATTTAAATAATTCATATTTGAATAGATTGGTTGGACAAACCTGAATGGATCATCTCAAGGTCCTTTAAATGTTGTGACGGCTGCCAGGGAAGTGCGTGTGGATGCCCTGCATGGCCGGCTTTTCTGGACAACGCCTCATGCACTTTTAATGTCAACCCTTGCTGGTCGTAATGTTACAACTATTCACCAGGAAGGAATCTTTAGTGGCAAACAAGGTGCTGTTCTATTTTCCTAGATCTTATTTGATTAAAATATTATGAGAATATTGCATGCTACATCCCATGTAATGCACTGGTTTATGATTCTCAATATTAAGTATTCGAAATTATTTTTTTAGGGAAGGAATTTGCCATTTTGGCACGGCTCTCATATTTTTTTTTCAACAAACCGGCCGTATCCCACCGAGGCAGGGTGGCTCAAAAAGAAAAACAAAAGTTTCTCTTTTTAAATTTAGTAATTTATACGGGAGAAGGGGTTACTAGCCCCTTGCTCCCGGCATTTTAGTCACCTCTTACAACACGCATACGGAGGAAGAATTCTGTTCCACTTCCCCATGGAGGTAAGAGGAAATAAACAAGAACAAGAACTAGAAAGAAAATAGCAGAAAACCCAGAGGGGTGTGTATATATATGCTTGTACATGTATGTGTAGTGTGACCTAAGTGTAAGTAGAAGTAGGAAGACGTACCTGAAATCTTGCATGTTTATGAGACAGAAAAAAGGACACCAGCAATCCTACCATCATGTAAAACAATTACAGGCTTTTGTTTTACACTCACTTGGCAGGACGGTAGTACCTCCCTGGGTGGTTGCTGTCTACCAACCTACTACCTAGGAGCTCTCATAATTATATTGCATTAATGTTTTTTAATCTGTGACATTTGCATTTCTCTGGATTTTCAGGGAAAGTGACCGTTGGAACAGCATGGGCTTGTACTATACATAATGAATATAACCTTCAGAAACATTATTTAAATTAGATTTTTTTTAGAATACATAAACAGATGAGCTGTCTAGTAGATAATTTCTTTTCCTTTCATCTGCAGTTTATGGTTTGACTGTAGATTCACAAGGTTCTCGCATCTGGTGGATCGTGCGGGATGCAGAAGGCTGTCGCTTATTTGGTGCATCAATAGGAAATACGCTGAACAAATTTCCTTCAAAACTTCTTCCACACACAGTCAAAGTTGGTATGTATAATCTGTTGTTATTCAAGTAAATGGCATTAACTTTTATAATATGCCATACACAATATTAATGCTTATGTCATTAACTTAAGAAAGACCTTGCAGATCGTAATGAAAATATTGTCAGCATACAGTCTTTGTTATTAATATTCATGTCTTAATAATAAGGGCTGTTATTAGGTATTACCTTCAGATACATTTGTAGTAGGTAGACAATGGCACAAACTGACAAGTGGAAATAAATACACGTAACAGAGAATCCTTTTAATACAATGTTTCAGCCAAGGCTGGGCTTTATCTAGTATGTACACAGAAAACAGCAAATACACTGCCCTATAATGCAAATGTGGACCCCAAGGTCAGGCTTGGATGAAGACAGGTCACATGGAGGTCATGAAAATGCAAGATCAAGTATAGGTGAGAGTAGGGAGTGAGGCTAAGGTGACAGGTTAATTCTTTCTTTCTTTCAACACACCGGCCGTATCCCACCAAGGCAGGGTGGCCCAAAAGGAAAAACGAAAGTTTCTCCTTTTACATTTAGTAATATATACAGGAGAAGGGGTGACTAGCCCCTTGCTCCCAGCATTTTAGTCGCCTCTTACGACACGCATGGCTTATGGAGGAAGAATTCTGTTCCACTTCCCCATGGAGATAAGAGGAAATAAACAAGAACAAGAACTAGAAAGATAATAGAAGAAAACCCAGAGGGGTATGTATGTATATATATGCTTGTACATGTATGTGTAGTGTGACCTAAGTGTAAGTAGAAGTAGCAAGACATACCTGAAACCTTGCATGTTCATGAGACAGAAAAATGGACACCAGCAATCCTACCATCATGTAAAACAATTACAGGCTTTCGTTTTACTCACTTGGCAGGACGGTAGTACCTCCCTGGGCAGTTGCTGTCTACCAACCTATTACCTAGAGACAGGTTAATTATGTTTATTATATGAATTTTGGACTATGTAGGCCATGTGTCCAGAGATAAATTACAATCCTGGAGATTAAGACAAAGTGGAGAGGTAGTTTGGGGTAATCAGTCCCTCAGCTGTGATGAAAGAAATCTTGGAGACAGTAAATGAAGTGGAGAGGTAATTTGGGGCAATTATTCCCTCAGCCTTGATGAAAGAAATTCTGCTGACAGTAAATGAAGTGGAGAGGTAGTTTAAGCCATCTCACCAATACCACTGACTGACTGCATGTGTTGACTGGACCTATTACCCACATTGTCTGTGATTCATAAAATAAAATAAAACTTACCTCCCCCTACTTTCACCAGTATTGAACAACTATATACAGTGGACCCTCGACATTCAGTACTAATCCGTTCCTGAGAGCTATCGAATGTCGAAAATATCGAAAGTCGAATTAATTTTCCCCATAAGAAATAATGGAAATCAAATTAATCCATGCAAGACACCCAAAAGTATGAAAAAGAAATTTTTACCACATGAAATATTAAGTTTAATGCAATAGAATAATTACAATAACAACAATAACAATAGGTTAATAACAATAGAATAATTTACACTTACCTTTAATGAAGATCTGGTGATGATTGATTTGATGGGAGGAGGGGAGAGTGTGGATGGTGTTAGTGTTTAGAAGGGGAATCCCCTTCCATTAGGACTTGAGGAAGCAAGTCCTTTTCCAGGGTTACTTCCCTTCTTCTTTTAATGCCACTAGGACCAGCTTGAGAGTCACTGGACTTCTGTCGCACAACATATCTGTCCATAGAGGCCTGTACCTCTTGTTCCTTTATGACTTTCCTAAAGTGGTTCACAACATTGTCAGTGTACAGTTTGCCAACACGGCTTGCAGTAGCTGTGTCAGGGTGATTTTCATCAGAAAAGGTTTGCACTTTAAGCCACATTGCACACATTTCCTTAACCTTTGAAGTAGCCAACTTCTTAAATTTCTCTATCCCCTCCTCCGAAGCAGTTTCCTCAGGTCTGGCCTCTTGCTGTTGAAGATGATCTAGCAGCTCATCAGTGATTAGTTCGTCATTGTCCTCCTCCACCAACTCCTCCACATCCTCCCCACTAACCTCCAACCCCAAGGTTGCACTTCCCCAGTGCAACAATGGATTCCTCAACTGGCATAGGATTCTCAGGGTTAGCCTCAAACACTTCTAAATCCCTTTTGTCTACACATTCTGGCCACAGTTTTTTCCAAGCAGAGTTCAAGGTCCTCTTAGTCACTTCCTCCCAAGCCTTACCTATAAGGTTTATGCAATTGAGGATATTAAAGTGATCCTTCCAAAACTCTTTTAGAGTCAGTTGAGTTTCTGTGGTCACTACAAAGCACTTTTGAAACATAGATTTTGTGTACAGTTTCGTGATGTTGGAAATGACCTGCTGGTCCATGGGCTGCAGGAGAGGAGTGGTATTAGGAGGCAAAAACTTGACCTTGATGAAGCTCATGTCCCCAGAAAGTCGCTCTGTCAAGTCTGTAGGATGACCAGGGACATTGTCTAATACCAGGAGGCACTTAAGGTCTAATTTCTTTTCAATTAGGTAATTTTTCACATTGGGGGCAAATGCATGGTGTAACCAGTCATAGAAAAAGTTATTGGATATCAGATTGGATGGAGAGAGTATGGAGGAGGTGAATGTATTCAGATATTTGGGAGTGGACGTGTCAGCGGATGGGTCTATGAAAGATGAGGTGAATCATAGAATTGATGAGGGGAAAAGGGTGAGTGGTGCACTTAGGAGTCTGTGGAGACAAAGAACTTTGTCCTTGGAGGCAAAGAGGGGAATGTATGAGAGTATAGTTTTACCAACGCTCTTATATGGGTGTGAAGCATGGGTGATGAATGTTGCAGCGAGGAGAAGGCTGGAGGCAGTGGAGATGTCATGTCTGAGAGCAATGTGTGGTGTGAAAATAATGCAGAGAATTCGTAGTTTGGAAGTTAGGAGGAGGTGCGGGATTACCAAAACTGTTGTCCAGAGGGCTGAGGAAGGGTTGTTGAGGTGGTTCGGACATGTGGAGAGAATGGAGTGAAACAGAATAACTTCAAGAGTGTATCAGTCTGTAGTGGAAGGAAGGCGGGGTAGGGGTCGGCCTAGGAAAGGTTGGAGGGAGGGGGTAAAGGAGGTTTTGTGTGCGAGGGGCTTGGACTTCCAGCAGGCATGCGTGAGCGTGTTTGATAGGAGTGAATGGAGACAAATGGTTTTTAATACTTGACGTGCTGTTGGAGTGTGAGCAAAGTAACATTTATGAAGGGGTTCAGGGAAACCGGCAGGCCGGACTTGAGTCCTGGAGATGGGAAGTACAGTGCCTGCACTCTGAAGGAGGGGTGTTAATGTTGCAGTTTAAAAACTGTAGTGTAAAGCACCCTTCTGGCAAGACAGTGATGGAGTGAATGATGGTGAAAGTTTTTCTTTTTCAGGCCACCCTGCCTTGGTGGGAATCGGCCAGTGTGATAATAAAAAAAAATAAAAATATGTCCTGGGAGTGCCTTTTCCTCCTGAGTAATGTAGGTCCTGCTTGGCAATTTCTTCCAAAACAGGCCTGTTTCGTCACAATTAAACACTTGTTCAGGTTTCAATCCTTCAGCCTCTATGTACTCCTTGAATTCATGCACATATTTTTCAGCCACTTTGTGGTCCGAACTGGCAGCCTCACCATGCCTTACCACACTGTGTATGCCACTACGATTCTTAAATCTTTCAGACCAACCTTTGCTGGCCTTACATTCACTCACATCACCACTAGTTGCAGGCAATTTCTTTACCAAATCATCATGCAACTGCCTAGCCTTTTCACAAATGATCGCTTGAGAGATGCTATCTCCTGCTATCTGTTTTTCATTTATCCACACCAATAACAGTCTCTCAGCATCTTCTAACACTAGCGCTCTCTGTTTCGAAAACAAAGATGCACCTTTTGCAGCAACAGCTTCCTTGATTGCCGTTTTCCTGCTCACTATAGTAGAGATGGTTGATTGGGGTTTACTATACAACCTGGCCAGCTCCGACACGCGCACTCCACTTTCGTACTTTGCAATTAACTCTTTCTTTCTTTCAATAGTCATTAGTGCCTTTTTTCTCGAAGGCTTGGCACTAGAAGCTTTCTTGGGGCCCATGGTTACTTATTTTGCAGAAACAAGCACCAAAAACAGTGATAATATGGAATGTACCGAATGTATCCTTAGATGCACGCACACTGGCTGGCTTGTAAACACTGGCACACACGGGGCAGTTCAGACCACACATGGACACGTCTCGTACGAATCGTATCGAATGTCGGGTTTTCCATTGAATGTCGAGGTGAAATTTTTGCGTTAAAATGCATCGAATGTCGGATTTGTCGAGTGTCGATGCCATCGAATGTTGGGGGTCCACTGTACAGTGGTACCTTGAGTTACGAACTTAATTCATTCCAGAAGGCTATTTGAGTGCCGTTACCGAACGAATTTGTTCCCATATGGAATAATGTAAATTAGATTAGTCTGTTTCAGACCCCCAAAAATACACTTAGAGAAGGACTTACAAAAATACACTTACATAATTGTTCGAGTTGGGAGCTGTTCGAAACTCGAGGTACTACTGTACCACTTGATTTTGCATTTTCACAACCTCACGCGTAACATGTCTTGTATGACAGATAATAAGAGAAATCCTTTGCTAGCATAACCTATTTTATTTGAATGTTGTTTTGAGTCAAGGAGGTGGGAAGTACAGTGACTGCTCTCTAAAGGAGGGATTTGAGATATTTTCTGTTTAGAGTGGCATCTAAACTGTTGTATCTGCATGCCTCTGGCATCCTCTCCCACCCTGGCTCGGTGGGAGACAGCCAGTGTGTTAAAAAAAAATCTTTTTTTTTTTTTAGTTTGAGTATCAGATAAGTAAAAGTATCACCGTTCATGTCCACTAATTAGTAAAATACATAAAAATGAATAAAAGTTCTTTTGAATAAGTCTTGAAAAATATACAGTGTTAGAAAAAAAATGTATAGAGATATTAATTTTTAAAAATTCAAGGGTCTTTGCAAATAAGGTGACATTGAAAATGATTTTCATACAGTGGAATCAATGAACTTGAGATATACTAAATCTGTGTTGCAGTGGTATAGTATTGTAATTATATATCTAATGGTCTTCAATACCAGCATTCTTTCTATTAAGAGATTAAGATTAAGATGTTTATTTTGACAATTTACATGGTTGTACAGAGGAATATAATAGTTGGGTGTACATACCAAAAGCCCTTTGTATGTAGAGCATTTTGGACAAGCTTAAAGATTAACTTATGATTAGGAAGGCAATAATATACAGTTCATATGGTCATTAGATGAGTTACAGTGAGTTCAGGAGAAATGAATATTCAGTCAGGTAATGCTTCATGGTTTTGATAAGTCTAGTAGAGACTTATTACACTATTGAATTAGTTAATAAAGATTATAGTATTACAATGTAACAATTTAAAACAATTTACAATATGATGTATTACAGTTTAGTACTATTTAAAACAATGAAATTTGGTATTACAATGGAACAATTTACATTATGATGTACTGTATTACAATCTACTACTATTTAAAACAATGAAAAACAGACATCGTAATTTGGAAGTAGTAAGCACAATATGAGTAGCTTTTGAGAAACTTCATAAAGTTAAGGAACAAACTTCTAAAGTCTGTGTGTCTAAAAACTTCATAAAGTTAAGTAACAAACTTCTAAAGTCTGTGCGTCTAAAAACTTCATCTCAGGAAAGAAGACTAGCTTTAACCTTGTAAATCAACTGTCTTTCATCCTTATAGGTAATCACTTTACTCTTTTCTTTCTCTGAAATTATATACGTACTGTAGTTGCAGAAGTTAAATTACATCTAAGAATAGTTATGGTTATTTCATAATACTGTACCTGTAACTCATTTGTGTGTTTTCACAGGTCCAATGTGGTATCTGAGTGAGCGTCTGCTGTGGCTCGGAGAAGACGGAGATGTAGTTGTCTCGGATACCAACCTCAACAACTCTGCCGCTATTCACACTTCGAATTTAGGAGTTTCCCATTTCATCGTGGTACTTCCAGACCTACAGCCTGTTCCAGGTAATCTTTTCAAGGCCTGAACCTTCAAGGGATTTTTAAAATGACATTGCCTGACAGTTATTTTTCTATGATTTGTAATTTATAAAAGAGTTAGGTTTACAATATGAACAATAATTGAGATACGTGCTTTTTTTATATACTTTATAGCAGTTTTTTAATTACATTGTGGTACTGTATATATTCTTATATCATATGTACTACTACTACTTGTGTTGTACAGTTTTTGATAGATTTCATTCTACTTGAGCTTCATTGATGATGTGGTTGTGTTTCAACTGTTTTCAGATGGTGTTGAAAGACCAGTTGTAACTCCAGGTCTGATTGATGCAAATTCACTTCTAGTGAAAGGAACCTGGACAAATTTTTCTCTCGAATGGAATCCCATCACTAATGTTAATTATGGTAGCCTTATGTATGAAGTCATCATTGACAATGGCAACAGCAAAAAAGCATTTCTCACGAATGAAACTATCATTCCCTACAAAGATGTACTGCCCCCATATTCTTCTCTCAAGGTATCAGTAAGAGGCATTACAGACTGGAGTGCAGGTACCCGGCTTTTGAAAAACCTTCATACACCAGCACACTTACCCGAAGCGCCTCAAGACCTGCGGACATTTGTACATAAAGTTCAGGTACGTACTGTACTTCATTAACCTGTAAACGGTCCAAGCAGATCTATGTTCACATGCGTAGTGCTCTAAAAGTAGATCTACGCTTTTTTTACATCTTTTCAAATATAAAAAAAAACCTAGATCAAAGTTTTTTTACACGTTTTCAAATGTAAAAAAAAAAAAGATTACTTTTTTACATACTATTAATTGTTGAAAAAGCGTATATATATGTTTGGACAGTTTACGGGTTAATGAGAGTAAAATATATAATACAGTAATACATGAAGATCATGCATTGTCAGTTGTATATTAATAACTAGAAGCAGTATGATGATTGAAAAGTAGAACTTTTTATGGATAATAAAGTTGTCTCATGCTGCTTGACAGGATTCAGTTGCGAAGATCTACCTACGTTGGTCTCCTCCAGAAAAACCAAATGGCGAAATAATTAATTATAAGATACTTTACTGCACTGCAGAAGTTGAAGAGAAATGCAAAAGTGAAATTGTGAATGGCAAGGTGATCCAGTTAACAGTTGAAAATCTGAGTTCTGACCATTTATATATGTTCAAGGTAAGAGAAAGGAGAATGAATGAGTTTATATTATCTGTACTGGATCCTTAAGAACTGGGATAATACATATATATTTATGAAGTTGCTGTCCACAGTGAAGCAGTAAATGAATACATATCTTACTGTCTGCAAGCACAGAAAATTGCTGCATCAACTTCAAAATAATTATAAAAAAAAAAAAATTCAGTCAACTAAATACTAGGCATTCATCTACAGCATTATACTGAATATAAATCATCTGATTAGATTTGAATTATTTTTTGAGTTATATAATAGATTCAGCTTGGTACAGTAATTGAGTTTTAACATTATTCTAGTTTATCATTATAATTTTGTGGGTGTAGCTTTATAGAACATCATACTTTTAGGTTGCTGCAATCAATGAGATGGGAAAAGGGCCTTATAGTTCTGGAGTAACAGAATCTCTCCAGCAGCACAAGCCAACTCCATCTCTCCTTGTGGTCAGTGACAAGTCTCTTATTAAGCTTGATGCAGACCTTCAAGAGGAAGTGGAGGTATTAAGTGAGAATTCCAGAGTACAGTGGGCAACACCTTTACTAAAGAATTCCTCCTTTGCATGGATGGATATGAATTCAGATATATATTTAACTGACATGAAGACAAACTTTACTGAGAGGGTATGTAGAATATGGTACAATATTAAAACTTAATTTGTTTTTTACATAGATGTATAAAGTTACCATTTTTGTTTTTAGTCATTGCAAATTTTTGTGTTAGTCATATGATGAAAGGCTTTCAGATATATGTACGTATATGTATATAGTATTGATTAGAATGCATTACGAGGTAAGACTGTAATAACTTGACAGTATATATTAAGTGCTTTATTAAGGATTCCTAATAGTTGCAGATCAAATTAAAATATCATTTCTGATAATCAGTGTATTTTATTTCATTTTTAGCTTTTGCGGCTTAATGATCAAGGTGTTGGGTTGGCAGTAGACTGGATTGGTGAAGTGATTCTCTGGGCTGAAAGAGAGTCAGTGGCATCAAATGAAATCAAGATTAAGACTTTCAATATTGACCAGAAAACTGAGACATTGGTTACATTATTAAACATAACAGGCAACATCAAGAAATTCTTACTGTCTCCAATGACCAGGTTAGATGTTTTACTTTCTTGTGTTATTTCAGAAGGCTGTAATTAATTTCAATTTTTTATTCAGGGGGAAACACTGAACCCTATGGTTATTTTATTTTAGTATCTTGTATGTCATGTTCTTAAGTCATTTTCTTAGATTTATCTTTCCTTCAGTCAGTAATTTTGGTTATAGATTATATTACTTTTAGAAGTAGGATAGGAATTTCTTGTAATATTAATAACATTCAAAAATTTATTTCCATAGCTAGATTAGTGTAATAGGTTTATTATAGAAGAATTTTCACATTTAATCAAATGGAGTAATGAAGTAAATTAGAGAAGGTTAACAAAGTGAATTTTTATTGGACATTGTCTAATACATATAATGTGTCAGAATCCCAAAGTTTAACTTTCCTACATTGGGTTTTAATTCTTCCTAATGATGTAGATGGTGTAGTGTTTAGAAATACCAGTTTCACTTTACATGTTTAATGTATTCATTTTAGAGTTTTCCATTTCATAATTAAGTACACTGGACTGATGTAGACTTACTGAACCGATTATTACTTAATATTATTTTGTAATTTTTATTTTCAGTCAGGTGTTCCTGCTGCATGACGGTCATAAAGATCTCCAGTTACTAAGTATGAGGCTCTCAGTTAACACACTACAGAATGTTTTCAGTGAAGAGAGGTGAGTGGCTTCAATTTTCTTTTAGATGTGTGTGAGACTGTCAGATCAGTCCCTCAGTATTCCTTATATAATTTGTAACTACAATGTGATTTGTGCAAGAATGAGACCTTTAAAGTCCTGTGTCAGAAGTTAAAGTTCAGAGGATTTTTACATTCAAAACTTAGCCAGAATAGTGGTGATCTTACTTGTGAGATACTGGATCAATCCCCATTACTTCTTACACAACACTGTAGGGAATATTTTGCTGTAAGTAAAGTTAATAATACTGATTCCACTTTACATGAAATATTTGGACAGCTTTTAAACATTTGTGAATGATTTGTCCTTAATTTTTTAGATTATTTGTTTAATTTAGTATGTAATGGTAAAGTTTGTTAGAATTGTTGTGTTAAAGTTTATATTTGGTTAAATCTAAATCTTTATTGTGTAGCCTCCCAGAGATATTTATAGCTTACTAAAGTTAGGTTGTAGTAACATTTATTCCTTTTAATGATTGTTCCTGTAGTCCTCAATCTATCTTAATAAGTGAGCCAATTTAGTTTTGTCGTGATTTTCATTGCAATCTGTGGAACTTTTTTCAAGAGGAATAGAATGTCTTTCTGTAGGTGTTGTTTTAATGACAATTTCTTGTCCCCATATTTATCTTTAATTATTTGTACTTTGACTGCCTTTTTTTTTTAAGTTTCTTCAATTTCTGCACTGTTATCAATGATTGGTATAGTGCCAAAACAAAAGCATTCACATTGCTAAACTCACAAACTAGTATTTAGTCACTTAGCCACAATACCAATTTACCTCATAATTTTGTAATATTTTAAACTTAAAATTTAATTTAAGTCTGCCCCAAATGCCTAGCCATGCTAGGTGTTCTAGTGGTACACTCTGTAATTATTATTTTACTACATGCAAACCACACAATAACCAAATTCTGTAAACTCAGCATTGTAATCCTTATAGAGAATAAACTTTGAATTTCAATTTGAATTGAATTTGAATTTGAATTGGTGGGCTGTGTTAATTGCTCTTTTCGATATGCCATCATTATCCTTTATAGTATGATCAGTACAGTACCTTCACGTTATCTAATATGATATGATACTGGTGTTGTATTTAAATAAGAAAATATGATATTGGTGCTGAACATGTAAGGTGAGGGTACCATCAACACCCTTTTACTGGTTTCAAGGTACCCCTTTATTCCTTGAAGGAACCAAGGAAGAAACTTGGTCCACACAGTCATCCAGTAAATTGCTGTACAGACTGAGAGTGCTTAGTCTGACAGACTAAGTAATTCTCACATCAGAGCCATCCAGATGACACGACTAATCATCATATGCCCCATACTCATTCATTTTCCCTGAGCCTTCTAAATCTTATTCTAATTTTGTAAGCACTTACATTTTTGCTCTATTCTCTGATGCAGTATTGGATTTTTTTTAATATACCATATGCAATATTTTTTTTAAATATTTTAAGTACTTAAACATGAGCCTGTTTTTGTACACATTTCAGGAGTTCAGATTGTAACTGCATGACAACTCCCAGACTGGGCGGAGGCATTGCACTGGACACTTCAAATACATCTGATCTCTCTCTATATTTTGTTGCATCTCAGCCACTTCTGGAGCCTCTCAGAACTACAACTGTTTATAAAACTGATCTTTCTGGATGTTTTTGTGAAGCCATTTTTGTGCCCGAAGACTATGGATATGGTAAGACTGCAGTATTAATGTTGATGTTTTACATTATTTTGTGTTTGTCTCTTAAATTGAGTGTTGTTATTCATAATATACATAAAATTTATGATTATTTTTTATAGAATAAGACATTATTATACTGCTGACAGCTAATTCACAATTTAGAAACAAGATGTGGATACATTGTGTAGTTGTAACTGGTCATTGTCCAGTTTTCATTTCCAATTTCTGTTTACATGAATTGTTTCATTATTGTGACTTGAATTCATAACTTTTCTGCATTTATGAATATTAATATCCTCAGGTGCCTGTACTGAAATAGCAGTTGATTATGCTTATCTATACTGTTTTATGGCAAGTAATCAGACTCTTCTGTGGCTGCCTAAAAGGGGTATAGAAAAACCTGAAGACTTGCACTCTCAGCCACTGCACAATACAACATCTCTTATTCCAGTTGATCTTGCCATACAACCTATGCCAGGTAAAATATGTTTGGTGTTTTTTAAAGTGGTGTGAATGTGCTGAGGGGCCAAAGTTGTTGCCTCAGGAAGATGATGAGGGAAAACCTGGAAACTTATTGAATATGTATATACTACACTTACCATACATAACGTATATTCACAACTGTTTTTGGCATAACTCATATTTTTATTATTTGTTATTTCAGCAGAAAATTCCTATTATGAAATATGTACTGAATACTACATCTTGAGGTGGTATGGGTATTTAAAGAGGATGGAGCAGAATAGGATGATGCAGTGAGTGCATGAATCAGTGTGTGAGAGGTCATACATTGCCTGGGGAATAGGAGGCATTCAAGCTTGATCCATGGAAATGTAGGGTAGCTCCAGTTCCTTTGATCACAAACCTATCACCAGCATCTTGGTATCTCCCTTGAAGCATCCAATTTAATATCTCATATCTCACTTAAGTTGATACTTTAATGTGCCTAATGTCACCTTGCCTTGGTGAGAGACAGCCAGTGTATTAAGAAAATATTTTGTGAAGGGCTCCAGGTGGGCATCAACCAAATCTTTCAGTGGGCTGCAGAAAACAATATGAAGTTCAACGATGAGAAATTTCAATTACGCAGATATGGTAAACGCGAGGAAATTAAATCTTCATCAGAGTACAAAACAAATTCTGGCCACAAAATAGAGCGAAACACCAACGTCAAAGACCTGGGAGTGATCATGTCGGAGGATCTCGCCTTCAAGGACCATAACATTGTATCAATCGCAGCTGCTAGAAAAATGACAGGATGGATAATGAGAACCTTCAAAACTAGGGATGCCAAGCCCATGATGACACTCTTCAGGTCACTTGTTTTATCTAGGCTGGAATATTGCTGCACACTAACAACACCTTTCAAGGCAGGTGAAATTGCTGACCTAGAAAATGTACAGAGAACCTTCACGGCACACTTAACAGAGATAAAACACCTCAATTACTGGGAGTGCTTGAGGTTCCTGAACCTGTATTCACTGGAACACAGGCAGGAGAGATACATGATTATATACACCTGGAAAATCCTAGAGGGACTAGTACCGAACTTGCACACGAAAATCACTCGCTGCGAAAGCAAAAGACTTGGCAGACGATGCAACATCCCCCAATGAAAAGCAGGGGTGTCACTAGCACGTTAAGAGACCATACAATAAGTGTCAGGGGCTCGAGACTGTTCAACTGCCTCCCAGCATACATAAGGGGGATTACCAACAGACCCCTGGCAGTCTTCAAGCTGGCACTGGACAAGCACCTAAAGTTGGTAACAGCCTGGTTGATCAGGCTCTGATCCACCAGGAGGTCTGGTCACAGACCGGGCTGCGGGGGCGTTGACCCCCGGAACTCTCTCCAGGTAAACTCCAGGGAAACTGGATAGCCGGACTTAAGTCCTGGAGGTGGAAAGTACAGTGCCTGCACTTTGAAGGAGGGGGTTGAGATATTTGCTGTGTAGAGTGACATCTAATCTGTTGTATCTTCACACCTCTGGCAAGACAGTGATAGTGTGAATAATGGTGAAGGCATTTCTTCTTCAGGTCACCCTGCTTTGGTGGGAGTGACATCTAAACTGTCATATCTTAGTGCCTCTGCAAGGACAGTGATTATGTGTGAATGATGGTGAAAGTGTTTCTGTTTATTTGACTCACCTGCCTCAGCGGGAAACAGCCGACGTGTTGAAAAAAAATGTAAAAGAGCTATTTTAACATTGAAGAATTTTATTTGCTATTTGTTTTCTGTTCTCTCCTTAAAGGCCATCCATTTGTAATGTGTTAATTTTGCCTAAGATTATTAACCCATATAGTACAGTACTATTTTCTCCTAGATTTATCATAAATGAGAAAATTGTAATTGTTCATATCTTGTTATGACAGTAGGGCATTAAACATTTACCCTTTTTTGTCTGTCTTTGTTTTTATATATGTATATTATCCATGTGTTTCTGGTAATCTCATTCATCAGATTATGACTTGTGTGTATTACGTACTTGTATTTTGCTCAGTGCTAGTTTTAAAGTGAATGTTATACTGCGGTTTACTAAAATAATTCTCTGCATACTAGTGAACAATCATTTATATATTTATTAAATTTTTCAATTCTCTCCCATATTCCA
This sequence comes from Cherax quadricarinatus, assembly GCF_038502225.1. Classification (NCBI taxonomy): domain Eukaryota; kingdom Metazoa; phylum Arthropoda; class Malacostraca; order Decapoda; family Parastacidae; genus Cherax; species Cherax quadricarinatus. The sequence continues at coordinate 102,149,068 of NC_091292.1, forward strand.
CTGAGGGAGGGCGACCTTAAAAGAAAAATGAAAGCTTTTCTTTTTAAATTTAGTAATTTATACAGGAGAAGGGGTTACTATCCCCTTGCTCTCAGCATTTTAGTTGCCGCTTACAGTACGCATGAAGAAGAATTCTCTTCCACTTCCTTATGGAGAATATTAATATTCTTCTTTTAACACACCGGCCATATCCCACCAAGGCGGGGTGGCCCACAAAGAAAAACGAAAGTTTCTCCTTTTACATTTAGTAATATATGCAGGAGAAATGGTTACTAGCCCCTTGCTCCCAGCATTTTAGTCGCCTCTTACGACACGCATGGCTTACAGAGGAAGAATTTCATTGCACTTCCCCATGGAGAATATTAATATTAGGTTCTTAAAATTTAGTTTCTTGTTTCTGACCTTACTGGTAATAAAGAAACCCTGTTTATTCTCACAGATGCAGAATGCTTAGTCACATCCAATTACACAGAAGCTCCCACGAATGCTGGCACAACAGAAACGGTTATTGCCATACAGTTGACAGCTCCGGAAGCTAAGACAGATAACTGCAGATTGATAATTCCACCACCTGTTACCTACATTGGATATTATGCTCCTGTAACACACAATGAGTCAGTCTCCTGCTTCACTGATATAACTCACTGCCAGTATATGGTAAGCTTGAATATTTAACACATCAGTTAATTTCTGATACTGTACTGTAAGTAAAAGTTAATATTTTTTCCATTTTACATAATAAAATTTTTACAGTTGACCACTGAACATTCAGAAGAATCCAGAAGAAAATTAAGAAAATCTCATAAAAATATAAGTACATACCAGTATACTAATGAGAGATAAGCAAGCACCTGAAGCTAGTGTGTGAGCTTGTGCTCCTTTGTTTTGCTCTGTACTAAATTTCCTAAGGGTGGCTCTCTGGTTGGAAGAGTGGGCTAGGAGATGTGTTTTGAAGCAACAGTATTATTACTTTTTATTTGGGAGGCTGAGGGATTTTGGAGGGTTTGAGCCCCCTGAACCTCCCATTGGGGTTGACCCCAACCTTGAAAAACCTAGTGTCACCTCACCTTGAAATACCAAACATTTTGAGTTCCAAGTGATGGGAAAATCAATGGAAGTCTCTCTTTAATAATGTGTCCCCAACAAATTCATGACTAATAGATACAACACCAGTTCTGTAGCATTTATCATTTAATTTAATTCTTGTTTACATTTGCCTAAAATGGTATTGATAATTAAGAATATTTTCAGTCATTGTAAACATTTTAAATTGTGAATTTAAATTGAGTCAATTAGCATGTATAACATGGAAAGTTAAGTTTATTTCTTCATTTTTGTTTATTCAAAGACTTGAATTTTTGGTGTTTGGGATTTTTAAGATGATGATGATGATGATTATTATTATATTCTTAGATGAACATTGCACACTGGAAATTTCTGTTTTCATTATACTGAATAGCATCCATATTTAACAAATGCAAGATTACCTTAAATGAATAATTCATATTTCAGAAGAGTATGAGAAATGTCATAAGAGTAACTGGACTGCAGCCATACACTCAGTATGTGTTTCGTGGTGCCGTAGAGACAATCTATAACAAAAGAATGGGAATCAAATCTGTAGCAGGTCCAGCTGCCATATTTAAAACAAAGGCCAAAGGTATGTTTTATTTATGAAGATTTTAACTTTTGCACTGTGTAATATATACTAAAGATATATACTAAAGGAGAGGCTTGGGATATTGGCTGTTTGGAGTGACATCTAAACTGTCATATCTGGGAGCCTCTGCAAAGACAATGATTGTGTGTGAGTGAAGGTGAAAGTGTTTCTTGTTTAGATCACCCTGCCTCAGTGAGAGATGGCTGATGTGTTGATAAAAAATAAGCTTTATACAGTGGATTACTTTATTCCTGAGAGCATTTGTTAAATTTCTTTGTATATAGTATGTCTGTTGGCCATTGATATAAAAATCACTTGTGAGGTCAGAACCAGTGGCATCGTGAGAGGGGGCAGGGGGGGGCGGGCCACCCTGGGTGACACCATAGAGCCTCTAAAGAAGGTAATATTAATGCCCAAAACAGTGCTACAGCAACATAATAGAAGAATCCTTCATTTCTATATATGTAGCCTCTTATGTGATTTTTTTTTTTCAACAAGTCTGCCGTCTCCCACCAAGGCAGGGTAACCCAAAAAGAAAGAAAGTCCCCAAAAAGAAAATACTTTAATCATCATTCAACACTTTCACCTCACTCATACATAATCACTGGCTTTGCAGAGGTGCTCAGATACAACAGTTTAGAAGTCCCTCCAAACTGTCGATATCCCAAACCTCTCCTAAAATGTAGACAGTAAACGTACTTGGTAATTCTCAAAATCCTCCCTTGGGCCTAGTTCCCTAAGTCCCCACCAGAGGGCAGGTCCTCAAATTAGACATACCTGGCCATGCCTCTTTCTCTCTTGACAACTGGCAACCTACCTGTGAACAGCTTCCCTCCTGGACTGGCTTTGGCTTAAAGTGCAGGCATTGTACTTCCCACCTCCAGGACTTGAATCCAGCTAATCAGTTTCCCTGAATTCCCTCACAAAATATTGCCCTGCTCACATTCCAACAGCTTGTCAGGTCCCAAAAACCATTTGCCTCCACTCACTCCTAGCAAACATGCTCGTATATTTTTTTATTAACACACTCGCTGTTTCTTACTGAGGCAGGGTAACCCGAAAAAGAAAACTTTCGCCATCATTCACACTATCACTCTCTTGACAGAGGCACACAGATACAACAGTTTAGATACCACTCTAAACAGTAAATATCCCAAATCCCTCCTGTAGTGTGCAAGCACATATATTTACAAGAAACTTAAAATTCAAGTACGTATATTTTTATGCACAAATCAAAATATTATTTGTTTTCTTTTTTTTTTTCTTTCCAATATTTATTTTTATTTTATTATTCTGATATGCAGATTATATTTTAAATGTTTAACTTGCAGCACCAGAGGGTGTAGACAAAGTAACAGCTGAAGCACTGTCTCCAGAAGAAATTAAAGTGACTTTTAACGTCAGTGAAGGACAGATGTGCGAAGTTTATTGGCAAAGAGCAGACACCAACCTTGGCCCCATTCATCCCACAGTTAACAGCACGCAGGAAATATCAGTCAGAATTAACAGACTGCTTCCTAACACTAAATATGAGGTCCTACACTTCTTTTTATTTTCCATTGAGTAATCCATTATTTGTTCTTTATGAAAGTTTAGTACAGTTTTCTGTGCTCAGTCTTAAGATTATGAAAAAAATAGGAAATAGTAAGAATTTATCATGAGTATAGCAGTAAAGTTTTATGATTAAAACTCTCAATGTACATGTCTTTTAATATTTATTAGTTTAAGTATTTTATTACAGTATATTCAATTTAGAACATAAAACTATGAAAATTAAGGGTATTAGAATCTTCTTTAAAACTATTTCTTGAATGTATTTTTGCTTTATATACCTATGGCACTATATCTGAATTAAAATTTAATATTTTAATACAGTATAAACTAGAAGTGTTTATATACTTAAAATTCATCCATTGCATTGTGTATTCTTGCAACTTAGGTCTGGGTAAGAGTCTATTCCCAAGATAGACTTGTGCATACAAACAGTCCACGAGTGACTGTCATCACCCTTCCTGAACTACCACACATCAGATTGAAAAATGCAACCGCACGCACACTTTTCATTAACTGGAAGGCACCATCAGACAGATCTGTTTTGCGACACGCTGTAAGTACATTGCCAATTACTAAATTTTTGAAGTATGATGATAAACCTTTCAGCTTATTTTATTAACTGGATTTCAGCTTCATTCTGTAATGTACATTTCTTTCAGTGATAGAATAAAATGCTTCAGAGAGAAGTTTATTTTGTGGAGCACTTAAGTCTCATTCTTATTTAAATATAAAATTAATACCCCTGAATTCACTTCTATGAGCACGCATACATTGTCTTTGGCGTGTCCTTTTTGGATAATGGGACAGTACGCTATATATCTTTTGACCATTCTTCTGTATATAATGTCACTTTAACATACGTACCTAGCAATGTAACTTTTGAATTTTATTCAATCACTCATCACTGACTTTCTCTGCCATCACGTTATGAGTGCTAACTCAAGTTATTTCACATACATTACACTTAATAAATACTAATCATTCTCATTATTTTTATGTCAGTTTCAGTATACAGCCTTTGGTGACAGTATCTGGGAAAATCTCACCATGGAGCAAACAACTGCTGGACAAACCTATTTTGCCAACATCACCCATCTGGCACCTGCCACCTCATACATATTTAGAGTTCAGGTTATATACAATAATACTTACTACAGTTATACATGGCCTGAACAACCTCTCTTTAATTTTTCCACATTGGGTGAGTTCTTTCATTGGCACTATATTTTTGTTTATTTTTGTGAATATAATAACAATTGCTCCGTATATACATATTTATTGCAGAAATTCATTTTGATTTTGGTAAAATTTAATCAGTTCATGCACACTTTTGAAAGTTTGTTGTCTGATGAATGTTTCAAATTAATAAGATTTTTCAAAGTTAAAAATTAGTTAACCAGAAGTAAGTTAACAATAAGTATTTGGTGTGTAGCTGAGATTCCAGGTGAACCAGGACAAGTGATGCGGCAGCAGGTGGGCGGGGTCTTGCCTGGCGGTGGCTTGAGGCTCTGGTGGAGTGAGGCAAAACCAAATGGTGCTCCAGTTATTGCATACACCCTGCAAGCTTCCCTGTATAATTCCAATGACTTCGACAACAATATTACCTATGCTACCATATATAATGGATCGGGTAAAGTGCACGAGTTATTTTTGTATAAATTTTCTATAATCCTACTGTATTAGAATTTGGCATTTTAAGTAGATGATCTTACATGAAGTAAATGCGAGGGTCTTGGCAAGAGGCGTGGAGTTAAAAGATAAAGAATCACACACAAAGTGGGAGTTGTCACAGCTGCTCTTTGCTGATGACACTGTGCTCTTGGGAGATTCTGAAGAGAAGTTGCAGAGATTGGTGGATGAATTTGGTAGGGTGTGCAAAAGAAGAAAATTAAAGGTGAATACAGGAAAGAGTAAGGTTATGAGGATAACAAAAAGATTAGGTGATGAAAGATTGAATATCAGATTGGAGGGAGAGAGTATGGAGGAGGTGAACGTATTCAGATATTTGGGAGTGGACGTGTCAGCGGATGGGTCTATGAAAGATGAGGTGAATCATAGAATTGATGAGGGAAAAAGAGTGAGTGGTGCACTTAGGAGTCTGTGGAGACAAAGAACTTTGTCCTTGGAGGCAAAGAGGGGAATGTATGAGAGTATAGTTTTACCAACGCTCTTATATGGGTGTGAAGCGTGGGTGATGAATGTTGCAGCGAGGAGAAGGCTGGAGGCAGTGGAGATGTCATGTCTGAGGGCAATGTGTGGTGTGAATATAATGCAGAGAATTCGTAGTTTGGAAGTTAGGAGGAGGTGCGGGATTACCAAAACTGTTGTCCAGAGGGCTGAGGAAGGGTTGTTGAGGTGGTTCGGACATGTAGAGAGAATGGAGCGAAACAGAATGACTTCAAGAGTGTATCAGTCTGTAGTGGAAGGAAGGCGGGGTAGGGGTCGGCCTAGGAAGGGTTGGAGGGAGGGGGTAAAGGAGGTTTTGTGTGCGAGGGGCTTGGACTTCCAGCAGGCATGCGTGAGCGTGTTTGATAGGAGTGAATGGAGACAAATGGTTTTTAATACTTGACGTGCTGTTGGAGTGTGAGCAAAGTAACATTTATGAAGGGATTCAGGGAAACCGGCAGGCCGGACTTGAGTCCTGGAGATGGGAAGTACAGTGCCTGCACTCTGAAGGAGGGGTGTTAATGTTGCAGTTTAAAAACTGTAGTGTAAAGCACCCTTCTGGCAAGACAGTGATGGAGTGAATGATGGTGAAAGTTTTTCTTTTTCGGGCCACCCTGCCTTGGTGGGAATCGGCCGGTGTGATAATAAAATAAAATAAATAAAAATCTTACATGTGTATTAATTTATGTTACTGCTCTGTGGAGTTGTATATTAATTTATAAAATCCGTAGGACAGTAATTAATAGATACTAATTTTTTACAGATAATTATTGGCTTATCAAAGGATTAGAAGCAGAATCCAGTTACATCTTTCGAGTCCGTGCCATAAATGAACTTGGAGCTGGCCCTTGGGGAGAAGTCAATGTGATTGACACAGTAGTTGGGCCAACCATGCTGACACAGACTGATCTCCCTACAATTCTTGCATCAACTATACCAACATCTCTGATTTTTTTTGGAGTGTTTTTTACAAGTCTTATATATGGTAAATACAGTATAGTGTACTGTTATTAATTTTTTTTTTCACAACAGTCGTCTCCCACCAAGGTACGGTGACTGTCAGTCATTCAGAGACTGTCTTACCAGAAGCATGCTTATGTCACAATTCAGATTACCCTCCAAATGAAGCATCCCCCACCCCTTCTGAGTGCAGACACTGCCTCTCCCACCTCCAGGACTCAAGTACAACTAACCAGTTTCTCTGAATCCCTTCATCAGAGTTACCTTGCTCACACTCCAACAGCACATCTATGAAAAACCACTTGCCTCTATTCACTTCCATTTAAAATGCTCTCACAAGTCTGCTGAATGCTCAAGCCCCTAAAACTCATAGCCTCTCATACCCCCTCCCTCCCCCAGATTTATTAACCTCTTAGTCAACCTATCCCTCTCCAACCTCTACATGACCAAACCACTTCACCAACCCCTCCTCAGCCTAGTAAAGTTTTTAAGTGATGCTCAAATTTTCAACTTTGTATAGTAGTACAGTGGACCCTCAGTTAATGCCTTTAATCCGTTCCAGAGAGCTAGGCTTTAATCGATTTAGCCTTTAACCGAATTAATTTTCCCTATAAGAAATAATGGAAATCCAATTAATCCGTTCCAGACACCCAAAAGTATTAAACAAAATAATTATTTTACATGAAATATACATTTTCCTACACAGAAAACAATGATACATGAAGAATAAAACAATAATAACATCACACTTACCTTTATTGTGGACTTGTTGATGAGTGATGAAATGGGAGAAGGGCAGAGGATGAAGATGTTCTATTGTTTGGAAGGGGAATCCCCTTCCATAAGGACTTCAGGTAATAAGTCCTTTTCTGGCTTGTGTCCTAGGAGTATCTTTTCCTCTTGAGTAATGTAGGTCCTGTTTGGCATTTTCTTCCTAAACAGTCCTTTTTCGTCACAATTGAACACTTGGGGTTTTAATTTTTCAGCCTCTATGTACCCCTTAAAGTCCTGCACATATTTTTCAGTCGCTTTTTTGTCAGAACTGGCAGCCTCTCCATGCCTTATCAAACCATACCACCATCACAACCACTACCATCCTCTACCACCATCACAATTGCTACCATCCTCTACCATCATCACTGCAACCCTCTACCATCATCACTACCACCCTCTACCACCATCACAATCGCTACCACCCTATACCACCATCACAGTCTCTACCACCCTCTACCACCACCACTACCACCATCACAACCACCATCACAACCACTACCACCCTCTACCACCACCCCTTTCGTATTTTTCTACAAACTTTTTCTAAATTATATGTGTTTCTCACATTCTTTACCATAGGGCTGGCACTAGAAGCTGTCTTGGGGCCCTTGGTGGCTTATTTAGCAGTTACAAGCACCAAAAACAATGGAATAATACAAAATGTATCGCATGTACGCGCGGAATCATCTTCACTGGCTTTGTAAACAATGGCACACTGGTTGGTACGTACACGGAGTGAGTGGCCGGCCCTGCTAAGGGCGCCGTGCTGACACGTTCAGGACGAAAGCTCCTAACCGAGTTTTTAGGTGTTATCCGAGCCAATTTTTTTATGCCAAAGCGAGGCGTTATCCGATTTTGGCGTTATCCACTACAGGTGTTAACTGAGGGTCCACTGTATTTATTTGTGTCGAGCATTTATGCTCAGTGCATTTATCATTTTGTGAATATTTTTGATGGCTGTAAGTATTGAGTGACCTATATGGTCAGTGTATATTTAAACATTTAACAAGTCTTTCTAACCATCCTAACTTTTTTTTTTTTTTTTTTTTGCTAAAAATTATGTGCCAAAGGGCTTCTTATATACAGTGGACCCCCGCATACCGTACGCATCGCATAACGTTCAATCCGCATACCGCTCGCTTTTATTGCAAAAATTTTGCCTCGCATACCGCTCAAAAACCCGCTCACCGCTCTTCGTCCGAGACGCGTCCAATGTGCGCCCTTAGCCAGCCTCACATGTGCCGCCGGTGGCATTGTTTACCAGCCAGCCTCCGCGGTAACATCTAAGCATACAATCGGAACATTTCATATTATTACAGTGTTTTTGGTGATTTTATCTGGAAAATAAGTGACCATGGGCCCCAAGAAAGCTTCTAGTGCCAACCCTACAGCAATAAGGGTGAGAATTACTATAGAGATGAAGAAAAAGATCATTGATGAGTATGAAAGTGGAGTGCGTGTCTCCGAGCTGGCCAGGTTGTATAATAAACCCCAATCAACCATCGCTACTATTGGTGGTACAGCTGCTGCTGCTGCTGTACCACCGTCAGCTGCTGCTGCTGCTGCTGCTGCACTGTCAGCTGTAGCACCGTCAGCTGCTGCTGCTGCTGTACCACCGTCAGCTGCTGCTGCTGCTGTAGTACCATCTGCTGCTGCTGTAGCATCGTCTGCTGCTGCTGTAGCACTGTCAGCTGCTGCTGCTGTTGTACCACCGTCAGCTGCTGCTGCTGCTGTAGTACCGTCTGCTGCTGCTGTAGCATCGTCTGCTGCTGCTGTAGCATCGTCTGCTGCTGCTGTAGCACTGTCAGCTGCTGCTGCTGTTGTACCACCGTCAGCTGCTGCTGCTGCTGTAGTACCGTCTGCTGCTGCTGTAGTACCGTCTGCTGCTGCTGTAGCATCATCTGCTGCTGCTGTAGCACTGTCAGCTGCTGCTGTAGCACCGTTGTTGGTGTGGCTTATTGAGAATACCAAGAAACAATTAACCCCAGAGGATTTGCCACCCAGGATAACCCAAAAAAGTCAGTGTCATCGAAGACTGTCTAACTTATTTCCATTGGGGTCCTTAATCTTGTCTCCCAGGATGCAACCCACACCAGTCGACTAACACTCAGGTGAACAGGGAAAAATGCCTGGAACTAGTGCTCATATTGGTGAATTTAAAGCCAGCAAAGGTTGGTTTGAGAGATTTAAGAATCGTAGTGGCATACACAGTGTGATAAGGCCTGTTCTGGAAGAAAATGCCAAACAGGACCTACAGTACTCAGGAGGAAAAGGCACTCCCAGGACACAGTGTCTCATCAGTCATTGCTGCATCTTCAATAAAGGTAAGTGTCATTTATTCTTCATTTAGTAGAGTAGTACATGCACAGTATATATTGTGCATGTACTACTCTACTATTGTGCATGTATCCTTCTCTTTGTGTGTAGGAAAATGTATATTTCATGTGGTAAAATTTTTTTTTTCATACTTTTGGGCGTCTTGCACGGATTAATTTGATTTCCATTATTTCTTATGGGGAAAATTCATTCGCATACCGATCATTTCGCATAACAATCAGCCCTCTTGCACGGATTAAAGTCGCTATGCGGGGGTCCACTGTATATGATAAATGAGTTATATTGCTTCACATTAATTTTTATTTTGTAATAAATAATTGTAAGTTTGGAGGTGTTTTGGCAGGTTATGAAATGGATGTACGTACATTATTATACCATTGTTAGGTAAGACACACATGCAACAGTTAGGTATCTTTATTTTAAAACGTTTTGCCTACACAGTAGGCTTCTTCAGTCGAGTACAGAAAAGCTGATAGAAGCCCAAGAGACGTGAAGACGATGTAATCAGTCTTCACTTCTCTTGTGCTTCTATCAACTTTTCTGTACTCGACTGAAGAAGCCTACTGTGTAGGTGAAGCATTTCGAAATAAAGATACCTAACTGTTGCATGTGTGTCTTACCTAACAACCTGTCGGTATTTTCTACCATTTTATTATTCACATTATTATACCATTGTTACTGTTCTAATATTTTAGTGTCTAATTTTCACAGTAGTATTCACTAATGCAAAGAATATAGCTCGAATTCTTGTAGCAGTCACAAGCAGTTTTGTAAATTTAGTTTCTCATTTGAATTTGACATAAAAATTAATAGCATTCTTGGATCATGTTTTCTTTAGGTATGAAACGAGCAGAGAGGAGGAGGAGGAAAGTTAAAGCAGCTTCTCTGAATGATTCTCACCACCACCACCACCACCACCCACGATCTCGTGAAGTAGAATTAGCAACTCTTCGACAGTTGCCAATAAATAATAACTTTGTTACAGAAAATAATGTTCTCTATAACCTTCACACTTTTCCAGGTAGGTGAAAAATAAAAACATGTTTTGCTTATTACAGTATTCTATATTAATATCTTACATACACAGCTTTTAGCTGCACAATGAATAACAGTACATCTCAGTCTGATAAAAAGGCAACAGTATTGTACCCCTTGAATCTTCATAAAAAAGATAATTTGATAAATCCTTTTCTTCATCTGTGAGAATAATTTTTTGCTGTCTTATTAAACATCCAGCTGTATATCTACAAAAAAAAAAGCTCAAGTATTTTTTCAAAATGTAATTTCAGGAGATGACCTGGATCTGCCCCATGTGTCACGGCATTGTATCAACCTCACCAAGTTTCTGGGTTGTGGAGCGTTTGGTGAAGTATTTGAAGGGACAGCCTGTGGACTGCCATGTTTACCTGAGGTCACAAAGGTGGCAATTAAGGTATGTGTATCCATTAATTCTTATTTTTCATGTATACATGAGTATACATTTTATATGATTGGCAAATATGAGTACAGCCTCTCCTCACTTAGCGACGTACTCTTTTACCGACGGCCCAGACTTACAACAGGCTCTCTGACCTGTATGCATACATAAATAATGTTTATTAGAGCTGATTTCTGCTATTTTGTTTAATACAATATATAGTACACTACTGTATAAACATTTAAAAATATAGTACCAGAAATGTTATAAATGGTGCAAAGGTGACATTAAAACACTATCAAAGATGGTTCACAAGCCCACTACCATTATAGCTCCTCATTTAGCGACAATTTTGTTTACCAACATGGTCTTAGGAATGGAACTTTGTCATTGAGTGAGGAGAGGCTGTATATTTTTTAGCCACTACGTATATGGAAACTGAAAAAATATATGCATTTTCAACATTTTAAGAATTTAATTTTGTATTACTCTGTAAACAATGAGTGCCTTTGATGCTTGTCAGACTCTCCGTAAAGGAGCAACAGAGACAGAAAAAGCTGAGTTCCTGAAGGAGGCTCAGTTGATGAGTCACTTCCAGCATGAACATATCTTGCGTCTTCTGGCTGTATGTACAGACCATGATCCTTTCTTCCTTATCCTTGAACTGATGGAAGGTGGCGATCTTCTGTCCTATCTTCGTACAAGTCGTGGAGTAAGTTTGAAGTTTATTATTATTATTATTTTATACATGAGTTTGAAATTTATAGAAAATGTTAAGTCATATTCATATTGCAGAGTCAAATGTTTAGTCACATTCATATTGGATGGCGCCTTAGTGTCTGAAGTTTGAGCTGTCTCCCACAGAAGTAGAGTGACTCAAAAAAGAAGAAACACTGTCACTATCACTCACTCCACCACTCTCCTGCCAGAGGCATATTGATATTACAGCTCATATTTCCCTCCAAACTGCAGACACAGTGTATGTAACAATGAGCATTATTGTATCCACCTTTTAAATCAATTCTATTCATTTTTTAGGTTGAGTGTAGCTTGACATTAGCAGACTTGGTGGCCATGTGTCTGGATGTGGCTAAAGGTTGTGTGTATTTGGAAGAAATGCACTATGTCCACCGTGACTTGGCTGCAAGGAATTGTCTTGTCTCAACAACTGACCCCGAATCTCGTATAGTGAAAATTGGTGATTTTGGGCTAGCCAGAGATATATACAAAAATGATTACTATAGAAAAGAGGTACTGTATATCTATAGATCATTTTATTTATAACTTAATGCCATATTTATAAGAGTAGGCTTGTGAAATTCACGAGTGAAAAAACTTTAAACTTATTAAAATACCCCTAAAATTAATGAAGCTTTTTATTTTTTATATAATAAGTTATTGTCATCTGTACAGTACTGAAAAAACATACATTGTCTTTACTTTTGATGAGTTCTGTGAGTTTTTCTATTCCCAGAGCCCAGCCTTAGGCTAGGCTTGTCTGGTCAACCAGGCATCTCTTATTTAGCAAAATCTTTTTTGTATAGGGAGAGGGGCTGTTACCAGTGAGGTGGCTGTCTCCAGAATCTCTGGTTGATGGAGTGTTCACAAGTCACTCTGATGTTTGGGCATTTGGAGTGCTGTTGTGGGAGATCTTGACTCTTGGACAGCAGCCATACCCTGCACGCACCAACCTTGAAGTGCTACATTATGTCAGGGGCGGAGGTCGCCTTAATCGTCCTCCCAATTGCCCAGAGGAACTGTAAGTTTTTCAATACTCCAAAAAATATATTATAGTTTAATTGCAAATGATTTATTAACATGATACATGTTAATAAATATTTTTTTGTGAATCATCCATTTCATATAATGTACTGTATTTTGAAAACAATACATTTAATATAAATGTCTGGGATCTATTTGGATTGTATAAAATCTTAAAATATTTTTCATAGATATTTTTTGTAAAGATCTATTATCTATTTCATTTCTTGCCTTAAATATCATTGGACATTGTATTTTCTCCAAACTAATTTAAAAGTTATCACATTGTCTTGTTAGGACAATGCTAACCTTATTTATGAGCTTAAAAAAGTGTTCTCAGGTAAAGTTTTATGTAAGTGTCAGCATGCTCAAGTTGCAAGATAAAATAAAAATGCAGCAGATAAATAGATAGAAGCTTCAACTTTTCTTTTTAGCCATAAACTGATGGAGCGATGTTGGAGCTACAGTCCAGAGAACCGACCAACTTTTAAAGAATGTCTTAGAGCACTATTGATGTTGGAGGAAACTATCTCAGCTTTGCCAGCCCTTGCAGTTCACAATGTTCACTATATTGGTTCAAATGGTAAGTAGACCATTCATATCTTCCATGCTTTGTGATTTATAAATTAATCTGTTTCTGATGAATTTGCTGCAGATCTTATTTTAATTGAGAGAACTGTAAAATGTCTTAGATGGTTGAACTGATTAACATGTTTCTTGTTCATTGTCTGGTAAAGAATTAATGCGTTGTGTGATTTGCTGTAAATTTTCATTACTAATTATGCCTGATTTTGGACAGCATACGTAAATTGCAAAATATATGATGTCCTTGTATAATATGTGGAATATGTCGTGCTTTTTTCTTACTCCTGCAGTTGAAATACTGTATGTAAAATTGAGAGTTGTTCCATCTTTTGCATGATATACCCTTCAGCTTTTATATTGCCATAACTTGCTTGTTCTCTTGATGTTTGCATCTTGATAACAATAACAGTTTTTATGTCTTGATTGCCACCAGATTCCTAATTTTTTACTACCACATAAAGGAATTCAAATGAAATGACTACTGATTTATGCTGATAAGTATTAAATTACTTGGTAAAAAATGAGGAATGTAAAGGTATTGGATAGAATGCCAAAGTTTGTGCTGTCATATATGCTTATGTTTGCTGTTTTAGGTGAATGTGGCCTTGATAACCTGGCTTATGCTGAAGAACATGATGAGAATTACAACACTAACTCAGGTGGGGAATTTTGTTTTCATTTAGGCAGCTAATTCTTTGACAATTTTCTAAATTCAGAAAAGATAGACTTGCTGCATTTTTTTTTTTAGCTTAGATATATAGTGAAACCTGTGAATTATGGCAAAGTAATATTTTCTTGCACAAGCAGAGAAAATTTCAGCTAATTTTCTACTTCAGTATTACTTTCATTTCTGTTTAAAACTCAAATCCATTTACTTTAACAGGAAACTCCTTAGTTAGTGGGAATGATTGCTCGCCAAGTAATTCATGGTCAGCCCAAACAAGTGGCAGTGTTATCAACCTTGGAGGGAGAAATGGAAGTCAAGATGATGCAGGGAATGGAGTAGAAGTTGAAGAGTGCGATTCATTCTCAGGAGCAAGCACCCTACCTCTGACAGCTCCTTTAAGGAGGCATCAGCAATACCTACAGCTGGTCAGTGAACCATCACTGTCATCTCCACCAGTTTCTCCAAGATCACCTCCAGCTAGTCTTCCATTAGGTGCTGAAGCCTCATTTGACTTGCCAAGGTTTTCTGCACAAACCTCAACAGATTTTCCCCGTTCTCCTACAAGCCTCATCACAACAGCTCAGGTATCAATTCCATCCACTCCACTTAGCCCAAGTATCGCATCTCCTATTCCAGACTCTCCTACCAGTGTCACCTTTACTTTCCCATTGACCACAATGTCAAGTGTTATGTCTCCACAGCACTACCTCAAGCCATCAAATAATAAGGTCTATACTGGACCTTGTTTACAAGCAGGCCCTTATGATAATGAAGGCCAAGACATTGACCTGGATTCCAATTACAATCCACTCTTGGATAATTCCTATGTAAACATGTCGGCTGGAGACTTAAAACAGCGAAGTGATTTAACAAATACCAAAGATTTTGGAAAAATAAATGGGGTTAATTTAAGACACAAGAGAGATTGTGATATTATAGCTGAACTTGATAATCACCGTCTGAGTGGCGTATCAGCTCTTTCTGCTGTAAGTGGGATGACCTCTGCATCTACAGTTGATCTTGACCATAGCCCCAGTCAATCTTGGTGCTAGATACAAAGAGATCAAGATGATTTTTTAAGTGGGAAAATACCTCTTGTGAATATTAAGGCTGCTCTATGTACAACTGTATATATATATATATATATATATATATACGTATATGTATAAAAGGATTTATTAATTTTTTTTTGTACAGTGTGAATTTCTTCAATAACTTTTATACTTTAACAGTCATTAAGACTTACTTTATATATGAACATTTTTGGGGTTATGTAATTTATTTGATAAATATATTCTCGCCCTCTAAAACAAATAATACCATTCTTTTAATTTAAATTTAATGAGAACCTATTATTTTATGTGCTTTGCTTCATTTATTTAATGAAATCCTACAAGTCAGTATAATTCGTAGAAATTAATGTGTTTTGCTTTACATAGAATACAAGCACTGTGCTTAGATTCAAATTAATGAAATCTGCTAAATTTTACAAAATACAGATGGCACATGAAACCCTAATCATAGAATAAAATTTTTTACCAAGTTTTTTCACAGCTCCAATTAAATTCAGTGGAACTCCAAGCTTATTTGCTCATCTTGAAAGCTATCAAGAGATGTTAAAGCAATGTTTGGGTATTTTGTTAATTTAAGTAACAAGAACTGAACATCAGTTGTTCTAATGTTTTGCTGTTTGTTTTTACCGAGAGTGCAATTTTTAACTGTTACGTTGCAGCGCCGTATGACCCTTGTGGGTTTAGCGCTTAGTTATGATTATAACAATAATTAACTGTTGTGTATTGATATCTGCTATGATAATTCTTATAATTTCACATGGGAAGATGTATATATTTTTATTTGTACAGTTAACCATTACTAAAGTTGTTGCCAATTCAGTATTAAGGTTTATTTTACTCCTAGTGTTAAGATTGTCATTTATGTGAATAGGTTTATGCTTTAATTTCTCAGTGGCAAAATTTTTCCTTTACAGTATCAGTTATTTGCTACTAAAATCTGGAAAACCCATTTAGATATATCTATGATTTTTTTTATAAATGTGGAATAACCAAATCGGTTGAGACTTGATATGTTTATATTTGTGAATATCTTGTTCATTAATAATTTTTTTCCAAAAAGTCCTAGTAAGTACAGTAATAGGATTTAGTAGTTTATTGCTTCATTTGGATGTTATACATATCATGAGCACTTGAAATACATTACATGAAGCATATAATAACTACTGAAAACTGATGTGTGGGCAGTGTATCAGTAAATATATATGTATAGTACAGTGCTGTACTGTACTTACTTAGTGCCTGTATAGTTACAAAGTCGTAAAATTCTCCTGTGATAAAACTGACGTGTTTTTTAAAGTGTAAAAAAAATGCACATTACAATATTTTGGTGTACTTGATGGGGCATGTTGCTTACATGTATGAAAACAGTAAACCCTTATAAAATGTGTATGTGACTTATTTCTAATACAGCACATTTTGTTTGAGATTTAAATGCCACTGTCTTCTCTACTTCAAATGTGAACTTTTTAAATATACTTGTGCATTTTAATTACTGTACTGTATAATTCTTAAATATGTGATTAAAGCAAGGAAAGTGATGAATTAGATGCATACAACATCTGGGTATATATTTTCTAGATGTTTGGTTATCCAATGTCTCTCAAAACAGTGGCAAAGACTGTAGAAGAGTAGGTAATCAGTCCCTCAGCCTTGCAGAATTATATACAGAAGACAGTAGAAGACTAGGTAATCAGTCCCTCAATGTAGAAACATGTGTTAAACACCCTCTCTTCTAGGCAGATGTTCAATAAGGAACAAATTGCATTATTTGGATTTAGGTACAGAAATACTCAATGTCCTTAGCTTTCTTAATTTCTGTAAATCCTGGCTAACACATTGGCTGCTGGAAGCAGGAGCAGACTACTGACCCAGTCTATCAAGTTACCTGTATACACGACCTAAATCCTCACATGCACAAGTTTCACAAACATCCCACGTGTCCCCCTTAAATCAAGACCAGATTAATTTCTAGTTTGTTAATACAGGCAAGAAAGGCCATAAAGATGTAGTAGAATAATTACAGTAATGTCTACATCAGTGTCTCCTAGCCAGAAAGGGCCTCTTCTGCACTTATCTTTGGGACAGAGCATTTGCATATCTGACTAGGATGACTCCATGTACTGTCATTCAGAGTTTCCACTGTCCAGTGCCATTCAAATGTTGGCAAGGGGCAAGAAGCTGACAACTTTCTGTAAAGACATGTAATGTATAACAAGCTTTTATTTCAGAAGACATTTCATTAGACATTTTGCTTTGTTATTTCATTAGACATTTTGCTTTGTTATTTGTGTATCGTTCCAGTCACGGTATTGTGCCTTTTTGTTATTTATTTTGCTTTATCAAGTTCAGCCCTGAGCAAAACATCTAAAACAAGTGTTTGACATTATATGCCTTTATACCTGCCATGCAACATTGTTCAGGTGCCAGTGTTGGTATATGGCAGGCACACAGTTTATTGTACACTAACATTCATTCATTTATTAAAAACTTCAAACATGCCCTAATATTTACTGAAATCAAATATAAAAAATAGACAATTAAATGTGAAATAAATTTGCAAGACACTAATCACCAGTTATCTTCTTGAATGCCCACTCTGACCCACCTCCATGATCAAGATTAGTAGGTGCTCTGTATATGTATGTAGCATGAATAAATAGAAGGATGAGAGGACTGAACCATGGTAGACAGTACAGAATCAGACTGTCAATTTACAGACCACAGTTTGATCCACTCATCCACCCTTCTGTTTATTCATTAACAGTTATTTAATTTGAGTTCGTGTGCAACATATTTAGTGCTACAGTTTATAATTTTTTTTTTTTTTTACCAAAACCTTCAATATTAGCTTTCTGTTATCAAATGTCAATCATATTCTTTATATTACAAAAGAAAATAGACAATTTCAGGGTGCTCTTAAGAAATTTTACATTACAATAATTTAAATATAACACTGGGGCATTCTTCACAGAATAATAAATCTCAATTTTAGCATTCATTTCTCATTCATTCATTCTAAACTGTTGTATCTCAGTGCCTCTACAAAGGCAGTGATTATGTATGAGTGATGGTGAAAGTGTTGAATTATGATTGAAAGTTTTTTTCTTTCTTTTTTGGGTCACCCTGCCTTAGTGGGGAACGGCCGACGTGTTAAAAAAAAAAAAATCCCATTCGGTGCATGGAAAGAAAAAATATTTTTATGCTGCA
This sequence comes from Cherax quadricarinatus, assembly GCF_038502225.1. Lineage (NCBI taxonomy): Eukaryota > Metazoa > Arthropoda > Malacostraca > Decapoda > Parastacidae > Cherax > Cherax quadricarinatus. The sequence goes on from NC_091292.1 coordinate 102,167,229, forward strand.
ATCAATTTGGGGTATGTCAATATGAGATATGCTCAAACATTGTATAGAAGTATAGTATACAGTACAGGAGAGAGAAATGACAAAATACTGACATGAAGGATAAGGACAAATGCAGTATAATGAGATCCTTTAATGACAACATTTCACCCACAAAGTGGGCTTTATCAAGCGTAGTGACATGAAAAAAACAGGCAAGGTATGTTGGAAAAAAGGCAAAAGATTTATTTAATTTGAAGGGAAATCAGAGTTAAGGTATGTTGAAGCTAATTCTTGGGTAGACTGGTGTTGGGTTGGACAAATATATGGCTGAGAAGAGGCTAGATTAATGAAAGACCTGCCTAGCTTGAGCCAGAAGGCCTGTTGCAGTGTTCTTCCATATGATTAAGAAGTTTCCTGGTAAGTGGCTCAGCTCTGTTGTAGAAGCCATTGTTCTGGATGAAGTTGTTTAGTGATGAAGTTTATTAAAGTGACAATTACAGAATCCTGCATTTTGAAGTGTCATCTTTGATAATCAGTCATGCGTCATTGTAACTGATCAGGTGGTTGTGGAAGTTTCTATATGAAACTGGCATTAAAGTGCTCCATTCTGCTGGCATATTTGTGTTCATTATTATTATAATCAAAAAGAAGCGCTAAGCCACAAGGTATTTGTGTTCAGAAATGTGTGTATGAGAGTCCCTTGATGCTTCCTCCATATATATTTGGTCACAAATCATTGTAAAGGATTGTGTATATCTCTACTGTGGTTCTGACTGGGTCCCTTACTGATGATGTCCTTGACTGTAGTGGAGGTGGTAGTGTATATTGAAAATTGGCATTAGAGAGAATGCTGGGGATGTGTTTAACCCTTAAACGGTCCAAACGTATATATACGTTTTTTCAACATCTGAAAGTATGTAAAAAAATGTAGATCTTCTTTTTTGTTTTACATTTGAAAACGTGTGAAAAAACTTATCTACATTTTTTTTTTGTTATATTTGAAAATATGTAAAAAAAGTAATTACTTTTGTAGCACTATGAATTTGAACATCGATCTGTTTGGACCGTTTAAGGGTTAATAGTAGTTTGGGAGGCCTGTTTACTGTACATTTTCAGTTATGTGTACTTGCCTAATTGTGGTTGCAGGGGTCGAGCTATAGCTCCTGGCCCTGCCTGTTCAATGATTGCTACTTGGTCCTCTCTCCCTGCTCCATGAGCTTTATCATACCTCTTCTTAAAGCTATGTATGAATCCTGTCTCTACTATGTTACTTTTCATACTATTGAACTTCTTGACAACTCCATGACTGAAAAAATACTTCCTACCATCCCTGAGACTCATCTGAGTCTTTCAACTTTCAATTGTGACCCCTTGTTGTTGTGTCCCATCTCTGAAACATCCTGTCTCTGTCCACCTTGTCAATTCCTCGCAGTATTTTATATGTTTTCATGTCCCCCCATCTCTCCTGTCCTCCAGTGTCATCAGGTCAATTTCCCTTAACCATTCTTTGTAGCACATTATCCTTAGCTCCAGGACTAGTCTTGTTGCAAACCTGTGCACTGTCTCTAATATCTTGACGTGCTTAACCAGGTGTGGGTTCCAAACTGGTGCTGCATACTCCAATGTGGGCCTGACATACACACTGTACAGTTCTGAACCATTCCTTACTGAGGTGTCAGAACACTACTCTTAGGTTTGCCAGGCGCACATGTGCTGCAGCAGTTATTTGATTGATGTGCGCCTCAGGAGATGTGCTCAGTATTATATTCACCCCAAGATCCTTTTCATTGAGTGGGTTTGCAGTCTTTGGCCCCCTAGCCTGTACTCTGTCTGTGGTCTTTTTTGCCCCTTCCTCAATCTTCATGACTGCATTTGGTGGGGTTAAAATCCAGAAGCTAGTTGCTGGACTAGGCTTGCAGTCCTTTGTAGTCCTGCCTGATCCCCGTCCAATATAATTCTCCTCATTAGCTTCACATCATCTGCAAACAGGGACACTTCCGAGTCTATCCCTTCTGTCATGTCATTCACATGTACCAGAAACAGAACCGGTCCTAGGACTGACCCCTGTGGAACCCCATTTGTCACTGGCGCCTACTATAACACCTCGTCACATACCATGACTTGTTATTACCTCCCTGTCAGGTATTCTCTGATTCATTGCAGTACCTTTCCTGTTATGTGTGCCTGATCTTCTAACTTTTGCACTAATCTCTTGTGTGGAACTGTTGAAAGCCTTCTTGCAGTCCAAGAGAATGCAATCTACCCACCCCTCTCTCTCATCTTATTTCTGTTACCTTGTCATAAAACTCCAGTAGTTTGCAATGAAGGATTAGGCAAGCTGAAGATGTGTGTATGGCACCTGCAATCTCGGATGAAATGATGAGAATAGTTTAGAAAAGACTTGTTTTAGGAAAGAGCATTCTGCAAGGAATTCACTGCTGCAGATATGAAGAGCATGTAGGAAGAAGTGCACTGATGATGCCACATTTAGTATTGGTATCGTGGTACAAGTAGTAGTAGTAGTCATAGTAGCGGAGAGAATTACAGAGGTCAACAACTATGAATCACTACTTGTTCTTGCGAAGCTAAACTCGCTAGAGCAGGTGACAAAAGGTGTACTAATGCACTACTGGCTCAGGACCAAGAAGGATGGTAACATACCAATAAGGCAGATCCTGATCCAACACACAGGACCTCTCCCAGCTCAACTGGATCTCGGCTCCTATGAAAAATAACCAATTTAGGGCATACAATCCAGAACCTCTGAGGTGCTCCAGGTGCCAAAAAATACAACCATCTCAGTGCCCAATGCCACTTTAGGGAAAAGTGCACTGTCTGCAATGGTTCTCACCCAAGACCAAAGACTGCTTGGATAAACTAAAGTGGTCTGAAGCTATGGAACTTCAGTGTCTGAGCTGCAGGAAGAAGAATCATGCCTGGAACCTGCACTGGTCTGGAGTTTTGAGACTGATCGCGGGTTCTATCCCCACCCATGGTATGGTTTGTTTGCAATCGTGTCATTACGATTTCGTGAGTCAGGCTCTGCCTGGTCAGGGCAGCATGGAAAACCCTGGCTGTCCAGCCTCTAAGAGTAGAGGGCAGCGCTGTATAGCCCTTGTGGCTTAGCGCTTCTTTTTTGATTATAATAATAATAATCTAAGAGTAGAGCATGCACCACTTAGCAGCAGTGTCATCCAGAGGAGGCTACACTATCACAGAACCCAGGGCCATTTTCCCTGCTACAATGACAGAGGAAGCCGAGAAAACATCCATAAAGCTGTGCCCTTGCTCAGCCAATTCCTGACATTTCCACTCAAACTCCCACCTCACAGCAGCTGGCAGGGTCCATGCTGCAGGAACAGACTACCACCATTGTGTATCTGACACCACAATAGCCATACCCCAAGGGAAGAAGGCAAACCATACCACATTACCCCTTAGTAATCAATGATGTCGACAATCACATCCTTCACTTGGAGTATACCTGGAGACAGTTCCGGGGGTCAACACCCCCGTGGCCCAGTCTGTGACCAGGCCTCGTGGTGGATCAGGACCTGATCAACCAGGCTGTTATTGTTGGTCGCACGCAACTCGGCATATGAACCACTGCCCGACTGGTCAGTTACTGACTTTAGGTGACAGACTTGGTAGAAAACAAAGATATTCAAAAACATTGTGAAGATGATCTTGTATATATGCATGATGTGCAAAACAGAGTACACGTGTTTATTAGCAAATGCACCTGACCACCCAGCTGTATTACGTAAAACTTCTAGTGGAACACACAAGCAGTACAGAGACATCCTGATCATAGCCAAAGCACAGAACATCAACCCCACAGGTGAAGACTCCATAGCCATCATTAGCAGAGCCACAAAGACATCTTCAGGGGTCATCTTAGGACTAAGACTTGTCACAATACAGTCATTGAACAATAAATCAATCTTCTCTTCTTTATCACCTTAGTGTGACTTCACAATGGTGCAGGGCATATTGAACTGTTCTCTCCTAAGTGTGGGTGTTTGGTAAACGAGGGATGATCTACGTTGAAGATAAAGTTGTTCCACATAAACCTTGTAATTTCAACACCAAATTTTGGTGCCTTTCTTGTTAATTACAACCATATTTTTAGCTGGATTTAGAATTTTGCATTTAAATATCAAAACTGTAACTGAAGGCTGAATTTTGTTTTATTAAGTGAACAAATTAAATAAAAAAAATAGCTCAGATCAGTAAGTTATGAAAGGTATTTAGTACAGTATGTATTCCTAGTTGTTAATATATAACCATTAATCTGCTAACTACAGTACACGTGCTTGTATCCTTAAAGTGAAATTATGTTTTGCAAAGTTCTACCAAAAACAGTAAAAGTGCAATAATGTTGCCTATAACAAGGATGTAGAAAGCCCCTGCCAGCTGGGCGAGGGTGATAGGCTGGGTACCTTCCAGGGCTGGCATTTTCTTAGTGTCTACTTCCTCCCGTCTCTTGGGGTCTTTCATAATCTGCGAGATCCACTTGCTGATGAGCCCAGCTTCTAGTAGCCGCCGGATCTGCTGGTTGAACTTGCTTCGGTACGGACACCCAGCATTGAAGGCCCAACCGATATCCGAGGGAAAGAAGTTGTTGGTGGCTATGTGTAGCTTCTGTTCTCCCGTCACAGAAGTGAACCTGTTATAATTCACCATCACATAAAGCAGTTCAGTCTATACCTCACCACAGTAAAATTAATTTCATGAACTTAAACTTCACTATTTATACCCTATCATAGTGAAAAGTTTACCCTTTGTATCTCACTACTGTGTACTGTTATTAGCAATTTCATGTGGGAGTGCTAAATCCATAAGGGTCAAATAGCACTTAAGGAATGAGGGGCAATAAAATATGGGACATGAAAGGGGTGAAGAATACCAGACTTACTTTCAATTTTTAGTTAATATTTAAGTGAGGGAAGATTAACAAGGTGTCAAGTCAACCTCCAGTCTTTTTTCTTGACATGGGCAAATTTACTAGTGTGATTTATTTCTCGACAGCTTCAAGGGTAGAGGTCAGATGGTCTATGGTCTGTCTCAACTTAAGTGGACTAATGCAGAAATTCAGTTCAAGGGCTAATACTACACAGTAGGTCCAACTTTATGGGACTGCCTATTTCGGAGAGAGAGAGAAGTTTGCTGGATATTGTAGGAATGGCTAAGAAGGTCCACAAGAACCTTTTGAAATGACAGCATGAAGGAAATTTTTTTGGGGCAGACTAGAGAGAATTTCTGGGGAAAGATACAGAGAACCACACAGGTCTGGTGTGGAGGATGAGGCTGGAGAAATGGACGTATGAGAAAATTTGTATGGGGCATCAGACTTGTGGGGACGTCTGTGTGGAAGAAGAATATGAATACAATACATTGTTTTATTTCTTTATGTAGTACATGTAATAAAACATTGGTAGGCACAATAAGCCACTAAAATGCAATGCATTTCGAGAAAACTGATCACTAATTAGACCCAATGACTCAAAAAAATGAGTGTTTAATTTAAAGTATAAGTGTATCCTTTTTGTCAGTTATAAGTTGTATCCCCAGCTTTCTAAAATGTTAATCAATAATTTATCATTCTCCACTCACTATATGTGCTCAGTTAACCAGAATTAGTATTCAGTAAAGAACTATCACTTTAATAATTGGTTCATGACTTGTTCTCATTAAGATTTCCCTTTAAATATTTTATACAATTAATTAGTAAAGTAGTTAAGTGGTAAGTGTGTTTATCAGGTGGGAGGAAGTGGTGGGCTTATGGAGTGATAATGAAAGCCTCTTTAGTATAAGCGGCTCTACAGAGGAGTATTGAAAACTCTGCCCATCTACATTCCTACACCTGGTATGATAAGGGTAACTAATTTCTGGAATAAAACGCCCTTGACCAGCATCAAGATGATAATAGATCATTATTATAATATTCTTGGGGAAGCAGTAACCCAGTAGGGGTCATATCGCACATGAGGAATGGGAGGAAAGATAATTTAAATGGAATAAACTGATTTTTAGGTAAGGATTTATACCACTAGCACCAGATAAAAGATGGCTAAGCCACTCATGGCAAAATGTTTCCTTAAAAAATACCCTCACGAGTGCAAGTGTGTCTTTTACCTACTTGTCAGTATCACCATACCAGTTCCACCACCAGTGCCAGTATATAAGCCATAGATATAAATGATGTAGGGTGCTGTACCTGATAGCGATCCTGTCCTCCATGTAGAGCCTCCAGGCGATGAAAGCATACTTGGTGTCCCTGGCCCTGATGAGGCAATCATCCAAAGAAGGACATACCTTCAGCCCCTTGTACACCTTCTGGTAAAGTGGTACTTCTGATAACTTCAGCAGCTGGTAATCTGCAGCTTCATGTTGCTGCACCGAAGGTAAGATAAAATCGAGTATTTACTAGCTAGATGTCAGTTAGGTTTGAAGTTTATTGACCCTTCATAGCTGTATTTTACCAGTCCACAAATTTTTAAGGATAATTTAATCACTGAGGAGTTTGTGGAGACAAAGAATTTTATCCATGGAAGCAAAGAGGGGAATGTATGAGAGTATGGTTATACCAACGCTTTTATATGGGTGTGAAGCATGAATGGTGGATGCTGCAAAATGGAGACGGCTGGAGGCAATGGAGACATGTCTGTGGGCAATGTGTGGTGTGAATATAATACAGAGAATCTATAGTTTGGAGATTAGGAGGAGGTGTGGGATTACCAAAACTATATTATCCAGAGGGCTGAGGAGGGGTTATTGAGGTGGTCTGGACGTGTAGAGAGGGTGGAACGAAATAGAATGCCTTGGAGTGTATAAATCTGTAGTGGAGAGAAGGCAGGGTAGGGGTCGGCCTAGGAAAAGTTGGAGGGAGGGGAAGGGTAGAGGTTTTGTGTGCAAGGAGCCTGGACTTCCAGTAAGCATGCGTGAGTGTATTAGATAGGAACAAATGAAGACAAATGGTTTTTAGGACTTGACATGTTGTTGGAGTGTGAGCAAGGTAACATTTATGAAGGGATTCAGGGAAACCAGCAGGCCGGACTCGTGTCCTGGAGATGGGAAGTACATTGTCTGCACTCTGAAGGAGGGGTGTTAATGTTGCAGTTTTATAAATGGCACTGGACAAGCACCTAAAGTCGGTTCCTGATCAGCCGGGCTGTGGCTCATACATTGGTTTGCGTGCAGCCAGCAGTAACAGCCTGGTTGATCAGGCTCTGATCCACCAGGAGGCCTGGTCACAGACCGGGCCGCGGGGGCGCTGACCCCCAGAACTCTCTCCAGGTAAACTCCAGGTATAAGTGCACCTCTGGCAAGACAGTGATGGAGTGAATGATAGAAGTTTTTCTTTTTTGGGCCACCCTGCCTTGGTGGGAAACGGCCAATGTATTAATAAACAAAAATAATTATTTAAAGTACTATACTCTTAGATGTTCACTGTTACACACATCTCAGTTTTTATATATGAAGCTGTAATAATGTTGGTTGAATTACCGACAATGTGTAAAGTAAAAGGACACAAGTGCAACTAATGTGGCATTTTTATTGTGGCAACGTTTCGCTCTCCAGGAGCTTTGTCAAGCAGTTACAAACAGTGGAGTCAGTGCACATGCTGTGGATTCCAAGATAGAACTGTTGAACTGGTTAGATTATACTCTTTCAGAGAGAGAGCAGATTACAATCTTGGGTTGTCAGTTGGCAGTTTGGGAACAATAACACGAAAAGAACTTTAAACAGGGAGGCTATCATCATCCTATCATGCAGGAGCCACATGTCTATGGTGCATCCAACAAAATAACCAAGAGTTTTGGATGTCACCACCATCTGTCTCCGGCTTGGTTATAAGTATCTTTGTACCTCTGTAATCTTTTGACTACCGCCCACAGGATGGGTATGGGGTGCATAATGAATATATTAAGCTAACTAAATATGCCATACGATCAAAATTTTGTTGTCATTGTCACTATATGCATAACTAGTGGTAAGGTTTTGTTCTATAGTATATGTAATAGATGAAAAGCATTACTCCTTGTATAGTGATGGCAAACGTTTAGTATTATAAGACGGTAAAATTAAGTAATCAAGACGTAACTCAAAATGGTGGATATAGGTTGGATAAATTCAAATTTAGAAAATGCTATATATAAAAAAAAACTGATAGTAATGAGCTGAAGTTAGCAGAACTAAGTGCCAAATAATGTCATTGAAGCAAATACTGGATGGGTTTAATTAAAAATTGGTATAATAGATTAACACTTTTTTGTGAATAATTTTAAAATCGTTTGTCCAATGTATGCTGTGCATTCTATGGAATTTTCAAATGTTATGCTCGTGTACAATGTTCCGAAAATATTTGATTATTTTTCTGAACAAACACTAGCTTTGTGATGACCTCCATTATTATTATTATTATAATCAAGGGGGAAGCGCTAAACCCGGAGGATTATACAGCGCCTGGGGGGGGATGTGGAAGGCATTCAGGCTTAATTCGGGGAACTGGAGCACAGATCCAATTCCCTAAATCAAGAGCCCCTCACCAACATCAAGGAACCTTCCTTGAGGGGTGTGATGACCTCCAAATATAGTCAATACACTAGGCACTGACATTTTATCTCTACTTACCTGGATGCCCCAAGCAAGGTCTGACTGTACAAGATCCTCCAAGGAGTTAAGAGTTGGGGAGAGCTTAGGCAGAGTGAAGGAGGCAGTAAGCATGGCTATATATGAAGTAAGAGTCACCATAGAGAAAATAATCCAGGTGGCTACCAGCAGTCGTGGTCCATTACCCACACTCCACTCACAACCTTGTCTGTAAAAAACAATAGAAATAATGAAACACAGGGTTTTTAACTTCTGTGTTTTAGTAAATACTAGAACTCGGCCAATGTAGTCTTTTGGCTACTGGTGGATAAAATTATCAAACTTTTAATATATATACATTTCAGCACACACACAAAAAATACATAGGCTACATGTATATCAATTATTTGATATTTCACGTTACATAAAAATAATAAATAAAATTCAAATATTTTTGATGACATCAAGCAGATAATTTGCAGGATTAATGACCCACGTGTAAAAATCAACTAACTTTAAACGTAAACTAAGAACTAACTTCTTAATTTTTTTTTCAACAAGTCGGCCGTCTTCCACCGAGGCAGAGTGACCCCCAAAAAAGAAAGAAAATCCCCAAAAAGAAAATACTTTCATCATTTAACACTTTCACCACACTCACACATTATCACTGTTTTTGCAGAGGTGCTCAGAATACAACAGTTTAGAAGCATACACATATAAAGATACACAACATATCCCTCCAAACTGCCAATATCCCAAACCCCTCCTTTAAAGTGCAGGCATTGTACTTCCCATTTCCAGGACTCAAGTCCGACTATATGAAAATAACCGGTTTCCCTGAATCCCTTCACTAAATATTACCCTGCTCACACTCCAACAGATCGTCAGGTCCCAAGTACCATTCGTCTCCATTCATTCCTATCTAACACGCTCACCCACGCTTGTTGGAAGTCCAAGCCCCTCGCCCACAAAACCTCCTTTACCCCCTCTCTCCAACCCTTTCGAGGACGACCCCTACCCCACCTTCCTTTCCTTATAGATTTATATGCTTTCCATGTCATTCTACTTTGATCCATTCTCTCTAAATGACCAAACCACCTCAACAACCCCTCTTCTGCCCTCTAATATTTTTATTAACTCCACATCTTTTCCTAATTTCCACACTCCGAATTTTCTGCATAATATTTACATCACACATTGCCCTTAAACAGGACATCTCCACTGCCTCCAACCGTCTCCTCGCTGCTGCATTTACCACCCAAGCTTCACACCTATATAAGAGGGTTGGTACTACTATACTTTCATACATTCCCTTCTTTGCCTCCATAGATAACGTTTTTTGACTCCACATATACCTCAACGCACCACTCACCTTTTTTCCCTCATCAAATCTATGATTAACCTCATCCTTCATAAATCCATCCGCCGACACGTCAACTCCCAAGTATCTGAAAACATTCATTTCTTCCATACTCCTCCTCCCCAATTTGATATCCAATTTTTCTTTATCTAAATCATTTGATACCCTCATCACCTTACTCTTTTCTATGTTCACTTTCAACTTTCTACCTTTACACACATTCCCAAACTCATCCACTAACCTTTGCAATTTTTCTTTAGAATCTCCCATAAGCACAGTATCATCAGCAAAAAGTAACTGTGTCAATATCCATTTTGAATTTGATTCCCCATAATTTAATCCCACCCCTCTCCCGAACACCCTAGCATTTACTTCCTTTACAACCCCATCTATAAATATATTAAACAACCATGGTGACATTACACATCCCTGTCTAAGACCTACTTTTACCGGGAAGTAGTCTCCCTCTCTTCTACACACCCTAACCTGAGCCTCACTATCCTCATAAAAACTCTTTACAGCATTTAGTAACTTACCACCTATTCCATATACTTGCAACATCTGCCACATTGCTCCTCTATCCACTATCATATGCCTTTTCTAAATCCATAAATGCAATAAAAACTTCCCTACCTTTATCTAAATACTGTTCACATATATGCTTCAATGTAAACACTTGATCTACACATCCCCTACCCACTCTGAAGCCTCCTTGCTCATCCGCAATCCTACATTCTGTCTTACCTCTAATTCTTTCAATTATAACCCTACCGTATACTTTTCCTGGTATACTCAGTAAACTTATTCCTCTATAATTTTTACAATCTCTTTTGTCCCCTTTCCCTTTATATAAAGGGACTATACATGCTCTCCTCCAATTCCTAAGTACCTTCCCCTCTTTCATACATTTATTAAACAAAAGTACCAACCACTCCAACACTATATCTCCCCCTGCTTTTGGCATTTCTGTCATGATCCCATCAGTTCCAGCTGTTTTACCCCCTTTCATTCTACGTAATGCCTCACGTACCTCCCCCACACTTACATTCTGCTCTTCTTCACTCCAAAAGATGGTATACCTCCCTGGCCAGTGCATGAAATTACCGCCTCCCTTTCTTCCTTAACATTTAAAAGTTCCTCAAAATATTCTTGCCATCTACCTAATACCTCCCTCTCCCCATCTACTAACTCCCCTACTCTGTTTTTAACTGACAAATCCATACTTTCCCTAGGCTTTCTTAACTTGTTTAACTCACCCCAAATTTTTTTCTTATTTTCATTAAAATTTCTTGACAGTGCCTCTCCCACTCTATCATCTGCTCTCCTTTTACACTCTCTCACCACTCTCTTCACCTTTCTTTTACTCTCCATATACACTGCTCTTCTTATAACACTTCTGCTTTGTAAAAACCTCTCATAAACTACCTTTTTCTCGTTTATCACACCCTTTACCTCATCATTCCACAAACAAACGGCTTGGTTGCCCATGGCTAACCAGCACCATTCTGAAATCCATTGACAAGAAACACCAATATGAAAAGCAATATAGACATGGCTTAATACACAAATTTATTCTTAAACACTATTCATCAGTTCTCACCAAAGTAATAAAGAAAGCCAAACAACTATACTACTCCAGTAGATTCACAGACACTAGAGAAGATATAAAAAAGACCTGGAAAACACTCTCTCAGATTCTAGGGACCCACAAACTGAAAAAAACCAAGAACATTGTCCTAACTAAACCTAATGAAACACCACTACATCCCACTGACACAGCTAACAAGATAAACGACTTCTTCTCAACCATAGGATCTAATCTCGCCAATAAAATCCCACATACCAATGCCCATGCCGGGGACTACCTAGATGGGAATTTCCCAAATTCCTTCTGTCTTGCACCAACTGAGCCCACGGAAGTCACCGAGATTATAAAGTCACTTAAAAATAACTCAGGGAATCTGTCTCATGTCCCACCATTACTGAACAAGCGAGCAACCCATGTCCTTTCGCATGCTATTTCATTACTTTTTAACAAGTCACTAGAAACTAGCACCTTCCCGAAACTACTCAAGATGGCAAGGGTTACACCAATACATAAAGGTGGTGACCCTACAGACTTAAACAACTATACGCCAATATCTAACTTACCATTGCTATCCAAAATCTTTGAGAAACTCGTGCACAGGAGACTGTATTCATTTATAACGGCACAAAACATACTCAACCCCTGCCAATTTGGATTCAGGAAAAATAAAAGCACTAATGATGCAATCATAAAAATGCTAGATCTGCTTTACACAGCATTGGAAAATAAGGAATATCCACTAGGGATTTTTATTGACCTAAGAAAAGCTTTCGACATCCTACTCCACAAACTTGACCATTACGGTATAAGAGGCCATGCGCTTGCTTATTTCAAATCTTACCTTACTAATAGGTATCAGTATGTCACCATTAAAGACACAGCATCAACAACACGGCCACTTGATAATGGAGTTCCGCAGGGAAGTGTCCTTGGTCCCCTGCTCTTCCTCATATACATCAATGATCTTCCAAACGTATCCCAACACCTGAAACCCATTCTCTTCGCTGACGACACGACTTATGTCATCTCTCACCCTAATCTTGCCACCCTCAACACCATTGTTAACGAGGAGTTGATCAAAATATCGACTTGGATGACAGCCAATAAACTTACGCTTAACACTGACAAATCTATATTATGTTTGGTAGCAGAGCAGGAGATGCACAAATTAACATTAAGATTGACAACACTCTAATTACCAGACATAATGAGGGCAAATTCCTAGGCCTATACCTTGACAACAACCTGAATTTCAGCACCCATATCCAACACATAACCAAAAAAGTATCCAAAACGGTTGGGATCCTCTCCAAGATACGATACTATGTGCCACAAAATGCCCTTCTCACACTATACCACTCACTTATTTATCCATACCTCACCTATGCTATTTGTACTTGGGAATCAACTGCAGCAACACACCTAAAGCCAATAATAACCCAACAAAAAGCTGCAGTAAGAATAATCACTAAATCCCATCCCTGGCAACACCCCCCCCCACTCTTCATAAATCTAAACTTACTCCCTGTTCAGTACATCCACACTTACTACTGTGCAATCTACATCTACAGGGCCTTAAACTCTAATATCAACCTTGACCTAAAATGCTTTCTTGATAGTTGTGACAGAACCCACAGGCATAACACCAGACACAAACATCTCTACGACATTCTCCGTGTCCGACTAAACCTTTACAAAAATTCAATGTATGTCAAAGGCCCTAAAATCTGGAACACCCTACCTGAGAACTCTAGAACTGCAGACACATTCATCACCTTCAAAACTACCATTAGAAAACATCTTATCTCCCTGATACACCCCATCAACTAACTACACGAATACCACCTGGTGGTTCACACTTACACTCACTCACCCATTTGACCATAAACAGAAATATTAATCTCAATCTTAAAATAATGAATCCTGTGATACTCCAATACTGAAACTATTTACTGTGCCAAAACAAAAGCATTCACATTGCTAAACTCACAAACTAGTATTTAGTCACTTAGCCATAATACCAACTTACCTCATAATTTGTAATATTTTAAAATTAAGAATTAAACTAAGTCTGCCCGAAATGCCTAGCCATAGTGGTACACTCTGTAATCATTATTTTACTACATGTAAACCACACAATAACCAAATTCTGTAAACTCAGCATTGTAATCCTTATAGAGAATAAACTTTGAATTTGAATCACTCCTCTTTCCTCCTGCCCCCACCCTCCTATAACCACAAACTTCTGCCCCACATTCTAATACTGCGTTTTTAAAACTATTCCAACCCTCTTCAACCCCCCCCCCCACTACTCATCTTTGCACTAGCCCACCTTTCTGCCAATAGTCGCTTATATCTCACCCGAACTTCCTCCTCCCTTAGTTTATACACTTTCACCTCCCTCTTACTTGTTGTTGCCACCTTCCTTTTGTCCCATCTACCTCTTACTCTAACTGTAGCTACAACTAGATAATGATCCGATATATAAATTGCTCCTCTATAAACATGTACATCCTGGAGCCTACCCATCAACATTTTATCCACCAATACATAATCTAACAAACTACTTTCATTACGTGCTGCATCATACCTTGTATATTTATTTATCCTCTTTTTCATAAAATATGTATTACTTATTACCAAATCTCTTTCTACACACTGCTCAATTAAAGGCTCCCCATTTACATTTGCCCCTGGCACCCCAAATTTACCTACTACTCCCTCCATAACATTTTTACCCACTTTATCATTGAAATCCCCAACCACCATTACTCTCACACATAATTGAAAACTCCCCACGCATTCACTCAACATTTTCCAAAATCTCTCTCTCTCCTCTACACTTCTCTCTTCTCCAGGTGCATACACGCTTACTATAACCCACTTTTCACATCCAACCTTTATTTTACTCCACATAATCCTTGAATTTATACATTTATAGTCCCTCTTTTCCTGTCATAGCTTATCCTTCAACATTATTGCTACTCCTTCTTTAGCTCTAACTCTAACAGGTGTTAATTCTTATTAATAAGGTCAAAGTATTATAGTTGAGAGGTAATGGAGGTAACGTACGAGAGGGAGGCACCGAAGATTTTGAGTAGCACCAGAGAGTAGGAAGTTGAGGTATTTTGACCAGTAACCTGACAGGTAATGTAGTACATCACACACATCAACATCAACGCTCCTGTGATTCCCATCCACATCTGCAAAACACACACATAACACCTGTAGAACAATAACACGTGTGGAAGATTGAGACACTTGTGTAACATATGGGAATCTTTATTAAGGTAACGTTTCCTTAAAGATTCCCATATGTTGCACAAGTGTCTCAATCTTCAACTTGTCTGTTTTCACACCATTTATCATAAATAACACGTGTGGCACAACACAATAACATTTATTGTTCAATCAATAACTTTCATGCCTGCATAACCATAACATTTTTTGTGAACTGAATAATTTTATTTACATTTTATTAATTACATATACAGCCAACTGTTGCACAACAAACTTTTATTATTGTTTTAATTTACTATAAATTTCTTTAGCTTTGTACTGAATTACTTTTTTTTTCAACATACCAGCTGTACCCCACCGAGGCAGGGTTACCTGAAAAGAAAAACGAAAGTTTTTCTTTTTAAATTTAGTAATTTATACACGAGAAGGGGGAGGGGGGTTACTGCTACCAGCATTTTACTCGCCTCTTACAATACGCATGGCTTACGGAGGAAGAATTCTTCTCCACAAATTGCGCAGTCAAACTTTTGGCAATAAAAATTTAAATTCAGAATGAGATGAGATTTCGTTCGGATTTTTAACCCCGAAGGGCTAATAGCCATCCAGGATAACCCAAGAAAGGCAGTGCGTCATCGAGGACTGTGCCTTACTTCCATTGGGGGTCCTCAATCTTGTCCCCAGGATGCAACCCACACCAGTCGCCTAACACCCAGCCATCTACTTGCTACTAGGTGAACAGGACAATAGGTGTAAGGAAACGCGAGGAAGATCAAAAGAAAAGTACTATACCAAGGGCTGGAAGGGTCTGATGAGAGCGAGGGCCTGGCTGAGGGGTCGAGGCTTGCTGGTGCAGAAGGTGAGAGGATCATTGAAGTAGCCCACAGTGTAGTCCACCACCTCCCCCCTCTCACCTGTTATGGCAAGGTTGAGGGAGAAGTCTGCTGTGTACTTCTGCAGCTCTCCTATCACACCTACACACGGAGATCACAAGTTATGACATGGACTGTGGGGAAGTGGAACCATGCAGTAATTTAAGAAAAGGACAGACCAGAGAAGAAAGATGCATGATGCTATATAAATTTAACTCAGTATAAAAAAAAACATTACACCATAAATTGAAGTATCAGGTTTCCTAGCACATGCAGTCTCTCGCAAATGAAAATAAAAGGTTTCCTATTACAGTAACTAATTGAAATTGAAAATACTTTCAAGAGGGAGTGAGGGAAGGAGGAAGGGGGGGTTCTTATGATGCTGGTGGTCTTTATCTCGAACAATAAGAACTACCATCGTCTTCCTCTGATCAAGCTTGAACTATCTCCCAGCCCTCAGATGTTTAACAACTCTGTAGAGTCTAGCGCTTCTCAGCGATTATACCCCTCAAGGAAGATTCCTTGATGTTGGTGAGGGGCTCTTGATTTAGGGAATTGGATCTGTGCTTCAGTTCCCTGAAGTAAGCCTGAATGCCTTCCACATCCCCCCCAGGCGCTGTATAATCCTCCGGGTTTAGCACTTCCCCTTGATTATAATAATAATAATAATAATAATAATAATAATAATCAGACCAGTGTAGGAGCCGTTGTCAAGTCTTAGACCCCACTGGCCGTCTGGAGGCTCCCTGATGATGTAGGTGAAGTTAAGCACTGAAGATATAACTCTGAGGATGCGTGCGTCCACACAATCCTTCAGGTGGACAACTCCTGACTTAACTTCATAAAAGGTGAAGGGAGCATAATTCATAGTCACGACGGTGAAAGTATGGCCATGGAAATTCTGCAACAACGAGGAAATTATCAATAACCTAGCCACAACACAGGTTAATTTTTAGCCTATAACTTAATCATAACACGAGCACAAAACCTACAGGGTGTGCATAAATTTTCTTTGCCCATACGCTTTTTCAAACTTTTCTTTAACATTGATAGCCTGATGCTTGATGTAGTTCACCGGTATTGTCCCGGCAGTTGAATATCATAAAAGGCAATACTCGAGGGTTATTATCCAGGCATCAGCATCCAAAAACCAATTTAAAAAAAGCAAGGTCCAAAACTGAGTTATTGTATGTTGTAAGGTTTGGCCTAATAGTTCCTATGCCATCAAGAGCCTCTTCCAGTCCATCTTCAAAGTGTATTTAAGATATCAAACTGTGAGGGCAACACAGCTGAATTAGCTGTTTTAACTTTTAAAGATTTAAATAAGATATTATAAGGACCACAATGGAAATAAGTCACTGACTTTTTTGGGTTATCCTAGATAATTACACATTTGCTATGTATGATCCCCTCAAGGGAGGCTCGTTGACGCTGGCGAGGGGCTCTTGATCTAGGGAATTGGATCTGCGCTCCAGTTCCCTGAATTGAGCCTGAATACCTTCCATCCCCCCCCCCCCTCTGCATGCGCTGTATAATCCTACGGGTTTAGCACTCCCCCATGATTATAATAATAATAATAATGCTATGTATGATAATTTATGTATATGTATACCTATACTCTAATAGACTTACATAATGTGTCGAGTATGAGACACTCTTGTAGCCTAGAGACTATCATCAACACGAGAACACTAAACTTAGTTTAGTGTTCTCGTGTTGATGATAGTATCTGTTAGGCAAGACACATATGCAACAGTTAGGTATCTTTATTATGAAACGTTTCGCCTACACAGTAGGCTTCTTCAGTCGAGTACAGAAAAGATGATAGTATCTACATAACGAAGTCTCAATTCACATCTTTCATTCATGTGGTTGGATTACAAGCAGCTTCACTTTAGTATTTTTGTGAACTGCAGAAATTATAAAAAAACTTTAATATTTATTATTTAAAATTACAAACAGCTTTGTGCAAAGTGTTTATTAAGCAGATTGGATTTTTAAAGTGCTGTACCATGATATGTATTTTTTTTCCAGTGCTTGTCTTGGCATCTGCGTTAATAATGCAGAGCATTTCGGGTAACTTTGGTTTTGTCCCCAGGATGCGACCCACACCATCGGTTAACACCCAGGTACCTACTTACTATTAAGTAAACAGGGACAGCAGATGTCTTAAGGAAACAGGCCCATGTTTCCACCCGTACCGGGGATCGAACCACATGCACTCAATGCGCGAGCTGAGTGCGCTACCAACCAAGCTACGGGACACTGTAGACTTATTTCATAGGTAGGTGAACTTAGGCAAAATAATAATCATTTTTCCCCCAGAAATAGGCCCCCCTCCCCCACAAATCATGCACCTTAGGCAGCAGAAGTGATAATAGCAATAGCAGCAGCAAAGGGGTGTGAGAGGAGGTGTCAGTATAAATCTGTATCAAACTCTAAGGCTTAGAGTGTGATACACAAAGTCTAAACCACATCCAATTTCGTGCCAAATTACAGGTCATTAGTCTGTTTAGACACCAGCAGAGGCGACGACGTAAGGCCATTAACCTCAGTTCAAACTTCATCCATAATCAGCTTTATGCCATAAGTAATAATCGGTAGCAAATTCTGACGAAAGGGGAAATTTCCTTTCAGTTAGGCTGAGAAAAGGAAAGGAGATACTGGGATGTTATTCAGGCAAAGCTGCTCAAACTTCACTCCCACAGTAATGTGACCAAAGTCTGTCAGTTCAGTCAAATTTTACCCCATTGAGATAGAGGGTGAAATAAACCGCACAGAGTGAAACTTGACGATTCTGCCCGGCTGGGATTATTAACTAGTCACAGTAACTAGTTAATAGTCCAGGTGGGACCGAAATGAGTTTTTCTCCATCTGCAGCTCGTGTGTCTGTGTCCCAATTAATATTTGCACTAATAACTCATTACAGTTGTGACCGTGTGAATGGCTCATTACTTTGCAATTTGTTCATGTTTGTAACCATGTATAGACGTGTAGATGATTCATTACATTTGTAACTTGATCACGATTGTGACTAGATCTACCTGGAGTTCATTACCTTTGTAACTAGTTCAGCTATCATAACTTTGGGGTCCAGTTCCTGGACCCATTATGTACCTCTGTAATCTTTTGACTACCGCCCACAGGATGGGTATGGGGTGCATAATAGATATTAAACTATCATATGCAGGTTGTTTTGTATTGTTCCAGCCATGGTATTGTGCCTTTTATTTTCTACAGGCAGAAACAAAAATTATATCACCTGTTGATTTTATTTAGCGTACCTTAAATTTGTCAGTATAGAGTGGATTGTTCCAGACTTGTCCTACTCCAGGTACCCAGACGTCGACAAGAGCCATTTGGGGTCCTCCAGTAGAGCAGGGGAACGAGGAAACTAGGTGATAGACAAGGTCATTGTAGAACACCTGACCAGTGTTCCTTAGGACACTCTTCTCCCAGGGCAACCACGATGCTATCACAGTGCCATACCCAGAACCTACACACAAATACTGGGTTTAGCATTTTCGTGAATAAGAATAAATAAGAATGGGTAACAATACTGCGTATATTCTCTGCCGCAAGAAGAGGTTTTATACACAATTTATTTCATGTTAATTGCATTTAAATTAAAGAATCTGAAATATTACCAAGAACATAAGAATAGATTCAGTAGAGGAAGATTCCTTCAGCTTAAGTTCGATATTTGCAGCATCACTGATGCACGAAATATTGACAGTATTGACATTATATCCAGTTTCTTCTTTCAATAAAAAGTAGGGGCGCCATTGGTACACTAAGAGGAAACACCGTAAGTGTCCGGGGCCCAAAACTGTTCAACAGCCTCCCATCAAGCATTAGGGGAATTGCCAATAAACCCCTGGCTGCCTTCAAGAGAGAGCTGGACAGATACCTAAAGTCAGTGCCGGATCAGCCGGGCTGTGGCTCGTACGTTGGACTGCGTGCGGCCAGCAGTAACAGCCTAGTTGATCAGGCCCTGATCCATCGGGAGGCCTGGTCATGGACCGGGCCGCGGGGGCGTTGATCCCCGGAATAACCTCCAGGTATGTCGAGTAGTTAATACAGAGGGAAATTACCAAGTGAGTGGCGTTACATACGTGACTCAGCAGAAAAGAGAAAGCTATAAGAGAGCTCGAAATTATTTATAACATTCAGCGGTAAGCGTTAAAGCTGTAGGAGTTATACAACTCCTGGGGAATGGGAAGCAACTGAGTTGGATCCAGTGGGAGAAAAAGTGAGATTCCTTGGATCAAGTGCCCTTTACCAGCATCAGAGAACCTCCCTTGAAATGTGTAAGCAGCAGTAAAATGAGGCATGTTTACAATTAGAGGAGTACTGAGGAAGTGGTGTCGAGCAAGCGTGCACAGGGACATTTTTCATTACATCGGCTGTCTTCCACCAAGGTAGGCTGAGCCCCCCCCCCCAGTAGTGACTTCCCCAAGAAGTACAGTACTTTCACTCTTTCAGAGTGGAAGCACTGTACTTCACACCTCCAGGTCTCAAGTCCGGCTAACCAATTCCTCTGAATTATTTCATGTTACCTTGCTCACACTCCAACAGCATATCAAGTCATAAAAACTAATTGTCCCCATTCCGACACGTTCACATACACCTGCTAGATGTTTGAACCCTTATCACTTAAAACTTTCACACCCTCCTTCTAACCCTTCCATGGATGGCCTCTACCCGTTCTTTCTCCCAACCCGGATTAATACATCCTTTTCATCATCCTATCCTGTTCTATTCACTAGCACGTTAAGAGACAATACAATAAGTTTCAGGGGCCCAAGACTGTTCAACTGCCTCCCAGCATATATAAGGGGGATTACCAATAGACCCCTGGCTGTCTTCAAGCAGGCATTGGACAAGCACCTAAAGTCGATACCTGACCAGCCGGGCTGTGGTTCGTACGTTGGATTGCGTGCAGCCAGCAGTAAAAGCCTGGTTGATCAGGCCCTAATCCACCATGAGACCTGGTCACAGACCGGGCCACGGGGGCGTTGACCCCCGGAACTCTCCAGGTAAACTGCAGGTATCCCCTCTAAGTGCTCAAACCATCTCAAAAGCTTCTCCGCTCTGAATCAGACACGTTGTAAACAGCAGTGCTGTAAGGAATACTGGTGTTAGATAAGTACCGAGGAAGTTTTGTTGGGTTAAAGTGCTGAGGGGAAGTGCTGATCCCGTGTAGACCAGCAACATCTTGTTTGCGTCCTGGAACCACTTGCTCCTCTGTATCGTCATCGTCACACGGCCCACATCCTTAACGTCAAGAGATAATACTCATATTACTACTAATAAAAGTACATAATAGTGGTGCAAGACTTGGATTCGAGTAAATTATGGTCTGAATTCACGTTGGAGACAGTGTATTGATGATTTGATGAGAGTTAAGACACATGTGCAACATCTGGTTATCTTTATTGTAGACGTTTCGCCATCCAGTGGCTTTATCAATACAGAGTCTAGGACATAATTAGAAGACAGTAAAACTATATACAAAAGATGAGGTAATCAGTCCCTCAGCCTTGGAGTTGGCGTGACGAGCACCGTGGCTGCAGAGATTCTTGAGCACAGGCAAGGAGGCTGGCGCTTATATAGGCATCAGTGGACAGGGACATGTAGCAAGATGGGAGGTGACTCCAATTCCTTCAATCAAAAATCCTTAAGAGGCACGTAATTTCCCCAGTCTTCTAATATGTTCGTAAGGTGATGTCCAGGATCTTTCCTTAATTCATGGTATAACTTAACAAATCTTTGAGGACAGTAGTGTTGTAGTGATTATACCATGAATTAAGAAAAGATCCTAAACTTCACCTTACGAAACAGAGAAAGCCAATGCGTTAGTAATTATGGACAAGGTAGATTATAGTGGAAAAATGAAGATGTTATTAGAAGACGAAGGAACTAACATGCCTCTTAAACTCAAGGATTGAGATCTTACCTGGAGGCGAGCGAGGATAACATAGGCGACGCAGAAGGAGCCGTGTGCGTGGTGATGGGTGGTAGTGAGCACAGTGTATGGAGGTGGAGGAGTGTGCAAGAAGGTGTTCATCTCCCACAGTAAGGTAGCATCACCCAGGCTTGACACCACAGCTTCCACCAGCCCCAGATATGGTTCCTCCGGGGTATACAGCACCATCTGGGGAACACAAATGGCTTACGTGTTGGGTTTCAAGCCCATCGACTACACGAGGGTCATCGTGGCTTCCTTATAAACATTTACATCACTGAGGAATAATTTATTACCTTGCATAAGGCTTAATGTAAACTCTAAGAGACACACCCCTCTCAGTATAAACATTTTATAGCATGCTCATAGGGAAGCGTTAAAATCCTAAGGGCCACAGCGCCTGGGATATTGGCAGGAAATCAGGTTTGATCCAGGATGCAGGAGGTCAGTATTAAATGGTATAGTGATAGCTACAAACTGTGGAAAAGGACACTCTTGTACAGTTCAGAACATTTATTATTATTATAATCAAAAAGAAGCGCTAAGCAGAACATTTATTAAAGGAAACGTTTCGCCCGAGTGCCTTCATCAGTCCATTAGAGCTGAAGAAGTCACTGAGCGAAACGTTTCTTTTAATAAATGTCCTGAACTGAACTCCAGTGTTCGTTTCCACACAAAGGGGAGGGTTAAGTTTAATTCGGTGGATCAAGAGCCGCTTGCTGGCGTCTAGTAACCTCCCTTATAGGGTCGGTATACATAATTTTACCAGCAACAGGTAATGCGAACATCACAAACTACTACAATGCATTGTTTCGTTTTATACAAATTAATAAAAGCTACTTTTGTATTTTCACTGGAACGCGACTATTATAGAAATGAATGTAATAAAGTATATTAGTGTTGGGGAAGCACGAAACTCGAATGTATCACACAGCGCCTCGGGAATGGGAGGAAAAATATCAAGAGCCCCTCACCGGCATCAAGGAAGAGTGAAGGATGAAATACCTTATAGCATCCGGTTAGATGGCGAGTCAGCAAGGCTGAGATCATGCTGGCCACCTCTTCTGCAGCAGGTTCCTCTTCCTCTCTAGCCGAAAAAGTTCTTTCATATTCTCCCAAGACCGCAGCGTAGGTCCTAGCTCCTGGTAATACCACCCTGGGTCTGGTACATTCCTCTAGGTCTTTAGTTAAAAGTATTTTTCCCAGAAGCGAATCGTGGTCACGGTTTGGGTCTGCAGCTGTGATAACGGTGCGTGAGGCTTGCAGTTCTTGTAGAGCTGTGGGCAAGGTAGGTCTTGTGTACGACTCCAGGGAAGCCTCGTCACTGACGACAGGTAGTCAGTCAGTCGTTAATAATGATCTCTTAACTGTGTGCTTGTCTGCTGGTGAATTGTTTGCGTAGTCGTCTGCTGGTGGATTGCTCATATAGTCTGTTGAGGGATTGTTTGTATTGTCTGTTTCCGTTGGTGAGTTGTTTGTATTGTCTGGTTTTGGATTATTTGTTAAGTCTGATGGTGAATTGTTTGTGTAGTAGTCTGCTGGTGCATTTACATTGTCTACTGATGGATTAATTATGTAATCTGCTAGTGGAATGCTTGTGTGGTCATCAGCTGGTGGACTGTTAGTATTGTATGCTTTTACAATGCCTATGTAGTCTCCTACTGGATTGTCTGTAGCGTGGTGGTCTTGTGTGAGTGTGGTAGTAGAGCGAGAGATGCTGGTAGCAAGGGAGTATCTGAGTGTGCGAATCTTGTGCTGCTGCTGTTGCTGCTGCTGTTGCTGCTGCTGCTGTTGCTGCTGCTGTTGCTGCTGCTGCTGTTGCTGCTGCTGCTGCTGTTGCTGCTGCTGCTGCTGCAGCAGCAGCAGAGGCGTACTGGAAGCAACATACAACATAGTCCAGATGTTGACCACCACCACACACACTTCGAAGATCAACTGCATCTGCAACGTAAATATTTTACAACCATATCATATATGTTATTACTTTTCTGGGGTTCGAATTGAGGCGGTGCAAGTAGCAGGCCCTCCTGCCTCAGGCGCTACATAACCCATACAGGTTTAGCACATTTACACGAATATAATATTATAACCATAAATATGCCAGTATGCCGTAGATAAAGTTCATATGACGGTAAACCCGTAGGAATGATACAACTGCCTGGGACATGGGAGATGATCCAGTGTGATCCATCACCAGGACAGCCACACTGAATGAAGATAATCACAGCCTGCAATAATTTGCTATATTAATAAAAATTCTGTCTCAAACTAATTCTAATAATTATCTCTCTCTCTCTCTCTCGTGTGTGTGTGTGTGTGTGTGTGTGTACTCACCTATTTGTGGTTGCAGGGGTCGAGTCTTAGCTCCTGGCCCCGCCTCTTCACTGGTTGCTACTGGGTCCTCTCTCTCCCTGCTCCATGAGCTTTATCAAACCTCGTCTTAAAATTATGTATGGTTCCTGCCTCCACTACGTCACTTTCTAGGCTGTTCCACTGCCTGACAACTCTATGACTGAAGAAATACTTCCTGTGTGTGTGTGTGTGTGTGTGTGTGTGTGTGTGTGTGTGTGTGTGTGTGTGTGTGTGTGTGTGTGTGTGTGTGTGTGTGTGTGTGTGTGTGTGTGTGTACGCCCCCAGACTAAATGCTGCAATTTCAAGTTGTGCGAGATTATTACTTCACGAATACTGTCATAATTATCGATTGATTCGTTTAACTTTATTTAATCTTTCATGTCCTTTTATGAGATCTCCTTCTTGCTGCTGTCAGCCAGGGAGTCTACTTACCTGGAGGGTGGGTAGACTCCCTTGACTCTACCCACCTGGAGGGTGGACAGACTCCCTTGATTCTACCCACCTGGAGGGTGGACAGACTCCCTTGATTCTACCCACCTGGAGGGTGGACAGACTCCCTTGATTCTACCCACCTGGAGGGTGGGTAGACTCCCTTGATTCTACCCACCTGGAGGGTGGACAGACTCCCTTGACTCTACCCACCTGGAGGGTGGGTAGACTCCCTTGACTCTACCCACCTGGAGGGTGGACAGACTCCCTTGACTCTACCCACCTGGAGGGTGGGTAGACTCCCTTGACTCTACCCACCTGGAGGGTGGGTAGACTCCCTTGACTCTACCCACCTGGAGGGTGGGTAGACTCCCTTGACTCTACCCACCTGGAGGGTGGACAGACTCCCTTGACTCTACCCACCTGGAGGGTGGGTAGACTCCCTTGACTCTACCCACCTGGAGGGTGGACAGACTCCCTTGACTCTACCCACCTGGAGGGTGGGTAGACTCCCTTGACTCTACCCACCTGGAGGGTGGGTAGACTCCCTTGACTCTACCCACCTGGAGGGTGGACAGACTCCCTTGACTCTACCCACCTGGAGGGTGGGTAGACTCCCTTGACTCTACCCACCTGGAGGGTGGACAGACTCCCTTGATTCTACCCACCTGGAGGGTGGGTAGACTCCCTTGACTCTACCCACCTGGAGGGTGGACAGACTCCCTTGATTCTACCCACCTGGAGGGTGGGTAGACTCCCTTGACTCTACCCACCTGGAGGGTGGACAGACTCCCTTGATTCTACCCACCTGGAGGGTGGACAGACTCCCTTGATTCTACCCACCTGGAGGGTGGGTAGACTCCCTTGACTCTACCCACCTGGAGGGTGGACAGACTCCCTTGATTCTACCCACCTGGAGGGTGGGTAGACTCCCTTGACTCTACCCACCTGGAGGGTGGACAGACTCCCTTGACTCTACCCACCTGGAGGGTGGGTAGACTCCCTTGATTCTACCCACCTGGAGGGTGGACAGACTCCCTTGATTCTACCCACCTGGAGGGTGGACAGACTCCCTTGATTCTACCCACCTGGAGGGTGGACAGACTCCCTTGATTCTACCCACCTGGAGGGTGGACAGACTCCCTTGATTCTACCCACCTGGAGGGTGGACAGACTCCCTTGATTCTACCCACCTGGAGGGTGGACAGACTCCCTTGACTCTACCCACCTGGAGGGTGGACAGACTCCCTTGACTCTACCCACCTGGAGGGTGGACAGACTCCCTTGACTCTACCCACCTGGAGGGTGGACAGACTCCCTTGACTCTACCCACCTGGAGGGTGGACAGACTCCCTTGACTCTACCCACCTGGAGGGTGGACAGACTCCCTTGATTCTACCCACCTGGAGGGTGGACAGACTCCCTTGACTCTACCCACCTGGAGGGTGGACAGACTCCCTTGATTCTACCCACCTGGAGGGTGGACAGACTCCCTTGACTCTACCCACCTGGAGGGTGGACAGACTCCCTGGCTGAGAGTAACTTCGATAATTCAGTCTTTCATCATAACTTGTGTTTTAATTCTGATCATTAGTTTGTAGTCTTGTCTGAACCTCTAACTTATCCACAGGAACCATCAGTTCATCTGGTAAAGTTTCTGGTCAGCGAAACATCTTCATAAATCGCATACATTTCGGTCACTCCACGAGACAAGAAAGGTATCCCCCCTGTTGCATAACCCCAGCCTCCGAAAGGTATCCCCTTGTTGCATAATCCCAACCCCAGAAAGGTATCCCCTTGTTGCATGATCCCAACCCCAGAAAGGTATCCCTTTGTTGCATAATCCCAACCCCAGAAAGGTATCTCTTTGTTGCATAATCCCAACCCCCGAAAGGTATCCCCTTGTTGCATAACCCCAGCCTCCGAAAGGTATCCCCTTGTTGCATAATCCCAACCCCAGAAAGGTATCCCCTTGTTGCATAATCCCAACCCCAGAAAGGTATCCATTTGTTGCATAATCCCAACCCCAGAAAGGTATCCCCTTGTTGCATAATCCCAACCCCAGAAAGGTATCCCCTTGTAGCACAACACCCCCCTGTACCTCGGTGCCCACAACTACAAAGGTGCAGAATACGGCGTAAATTTGTAATGGAAATATTAGCAATGAAGAAATTAAACAAACCAGAAGAGGCATTTACAAATCCATATGGAAGCTAATATTCCGATTTCTTCAATAAAAATAATTAATTAGAACATACACAGGACAAATGTGTTTCAAATCTTCCAGTAAAAACACCATTTTTAAAGCTAAACTGAAGAGGGATACTATATTTGTAGATGAATGGTTCAGAGAACCGACATGTTGATAAATTAGACACATATGCAACTCTTGGGTATCTTTATTGAGGAAACGTTTCGCCACTATAGTTATGTAACTATTATAACCAAAGCTAAGCGGTAAACTCACCAGGGTCATGTTATTATCTAGGAGACCAATATATTAAGATAACCAACACAACACTTCAAGCATCTGAGTTTTAATTATCAAGTTATAGGAGTTTAAGGGTTGAAGTTAAATTGTGTTGCAGAGGTGTAAGCTTCACTCAAGACCTCTGCAACACTATTATCCTCAATGATTTAAGTTGTACCATGAATTAAGTAAAGATCCTGGACTTCACCTTACGAAAGCAAAGCAAATGTGATAGTAATTATGGACAAGGTAGATTATAGGGGGAAAATAACATATTAGAAAACGGGAACTGACGCCCCTCTTAAGTTACTTCACAGAAACCAGTTTAATTTATAAAAATTGGCAAATTAACTTACACAGCTTAAAATGTAGGAAAGTTTTCTTTGAGGGGGAACCCATAACTACTGAAAGTTGAAAGCCGATCAGAAGATGCATTCTCCAGGTACTGCACAGAATCCAACAAGACTTGTATACCCGGAGAGGGTTTCGGGGGGTCAACGCCCCCGTCATACTCTCCATCCATTCCACATGATGCATCAACCGTAAACCATTGATGCCGTTCACTCTCATTGCATTTTTAATCAGGGGAAAGCGCTAAACACGCATGGACCATATAGCACTTATGTAATGGGAAGCATTCAGCTCCTGGACGTCATGTCCCCCGAGCTGCTATAAGACAAGATTTCCTTGGATTTTCAACCCGGAAACTTAGTCATCAAAATAACCCAAGAAAGTGAGTGCGTCATCGAGGACTGAGTAAGTTTACTCAGGTATACACAAATACAGTTACATAGATTATCATACATAGCAGCATATGTGTAGACAACCTGGGATAACCCATAAAAGTCAGTGACTTATTTCCATTGTGGTCCTTCAAGCTTGTCCCCCCAGGATGCCACCCACACCAGTCACCTAACACCGAGGTGATTATTATAATAAAAAAGAAGCGCTAAACCACAAGGGTTAACACCGAGGTGAACAGGGACAGCAGATGTAAGCAGACACGCTCAGTATTTCTACCCATGTAGGGCATCGAACCACTGACACTCAACGTGTTTACCTGGAGTTTACCTGGAGAGAGTTCCGGGGGTCAACGCCCCCGCGGCCCGGTCTGTGACCAGGTTTCCTGGTGGATCAGAGCCTGATCAACCAGGCTGTTACTGCTGGCTGCACGCAAACCAACGTACGAGCCACAGCCCGGCTGATCAGGAACCGACTTTAGGTGCTTGTCCAGTGCCAGCTTGAAGACTGCCAGGGGTCTGTTGGTAATCCCCCTTATGTATGCTGGGAGGCAGTTGAACAGTCTCGGGCCCCTGACACTTATTGTATGGTCTCTTAACGTGCTAGTGACACTACATCAGCTACATCAGTGTGAGGTAAGAGCGTTCCCAACCAAGCCACGGGACACTCTATGGCGTTGTGACGTCACTAAAACCTCCAACAAAGCGCCAATATTTATAAATTTATGAAAAACCGACAAGTTGAAGATTGAGACACTTATGCAGCATATGGGAATCTTTATTCAGGAAACGTTTCGCCACACAGTGGCTTCATCAGTCCAATACAAAGAGGAAGGCGTAAGGAGAGGAGGAGAATGAGGTAATCAGTCCCTCAACCTGGGGTCGATGTGTTCAGTCCATCAATCTTGTAGAATGTACAGCATAGGGCCGTAGACGTGGCTTATATACTGTAGTGAGGTGACGTGAAGCAGGTGGAGGCGGGGTCATGGTGGTACCATCCACTAGTCGAAGTATGTACCACCATGACCCCGCCTCCACCTGCTTCACGTCACCTCACTACAGTATATAAGCCACGTCTACGGCCCTATGCTGTACATTCTACAAGATTGATGGACTGAACACATCGACCCCAGGTTGAGGGACTGATTACCTCATTCTCCTCCTCTCCTTACGTCTTCCTCTTTGTATTGGACTGATGAAGCCACTCTGTGGCGAAACGTTTCCTGAATAAAGATTCCCATATGCTGCATAAGTGTCTCAATCATAAACCACCTTATTTTACAACACAATTTATCACAACGAGGCAGAAGCCTGCATAACACACTCTGTGTAACACTGTGTAACACACTCTGTGTAACACACTCTGTGTAACACACTCTGTGTAACACACTCTGCGTAACACACTCTGTTTAAGGAAGCATAATCCAGTTATGTATTGCAAAATATTACTATACATTTGGAGA
Source organism: Cherax quadricarinatus (assembly GCF_038502225.1). Classification (NCBI taxonomy): domain Eukaryota; kingdom Metazoa; phylum Arthropoda; class Malacostraca; order Decapoda; family Parastacidae; genus Cherax; species Cherax quadricarinatus. Next base: position 102,196,282 of record NC_091292.1, read on the forward strand.
ATAAAAGCATCACTGCAGCTACAGACGCCATTAACAACACCAGTCTTCTCCTAAGCAGGATACGCTGTTAGTTTAAGTTAGTTTAATATGTTTATTATGCACACCATACCCATCCTGTGGGCGGTAGTCAAAAGATTACAAAGGTACATAATGGGTCCAGGGACTGGACCCCAAAGTTATGATATAGCTGAACTAGTTACAAAGGTAATGAACTCCAGGTAGATCTGGTCACAATCATGGCAAGTTACAGAGGTAATGAATCAGCCTATACGCTGGTGTGGAAATTTTGAAGTCGCCCAGAGGAGGCTTTCTAAAGTTATCTCACAGAAGCCGTGTTTTGTAATGGACTGTATAAAATTAGGCAGAGGACACCTTCACCAGTCAATTGTTACACGAATCTTTTATCTAGTAATAGTTGACCAGCGTTGAAAATTTGAAACCGATAGGATGAGGCATTCTGGAGTTATAAAGGAACGTCTTGAAGGAAGTTAATGTTAGAAGAGAACACTAACTTATACTGTGGCGGCTCTAACACTTTCTGAAGAATTTACTAAACTAGTGAAATATATAATATATATATATATATATATATATATATATATATATATATATATATATATATATATATATATATATATATATATATATATAATATAGGGAGGTACCACCTCTAGAACTGTTATAGGGACCCTCATCCTCAGAGAAAAGAATAAACTTGCTTCAGGGAAAACTCAAGATTCTCCCTGAAGCTGTTTGAGAATTTTCTCCTACCACCCCCTATATTATATATATATATACATTTTATTTAAAGACAAAATACATTGACAAAACATTCACAAAAATATGATACAAAGTGAAACAACAGGTAACTCAGAGCTACATCTCGAATACTTCGTCCAGCTCCCCGGCGGTGCGCCGCGTGCCCAGAATGCTGCAGGCATTTCCTCTCTGGATCGCAACACTCAGTCTCTGAAAGAGGAAGCTGGTCGCCCTGTGGTCCTTGGTTTCTATGATGAGCTTTTCACCTAGCTCTTTGAGGAACTTTAGAGCACACTTGCCCCATGCTCCAAGGGTCTCCGACCCTGTTGGAATGAAGTTATAGCAAGGGGGAAGGTCTTCATATTTGCGGATCTTCTGAGTCTCCCTGTGGCTGGCAGCTCCACCCCCTTCCACTACGGAGTATGGCAAGTAGGTGTCTGCCAATGTGGCGGCACATGTGTAGTCCCAGGCAATCTGCTTTCCATCCTTCCAAGGTAGCATAGTGGCTCCATCAGGACGCTTTAGACTTCCGTCAGACCTCTGCACTTGGGGTTCCCGTTGAGCTGGGCAACGGGCTGTGGCGAGGCTTCTCTTTATGATGTCATTGACCTCCTCATGCCTGGCATACTTCCCTTCTGCTGTGTGACACACGAGACCATGAAGTCCGAATTGATCAGCTGTCGCCCTGCCGCAAATACACCTATGTTCGGTGAGGATGGGGGCGGCTAGGCGAAGAGCAACACCAATCCGAATGGCCTGTGGGTCTAGTCGAGTGCCCAAGGAGGAATTGGGAACAGCAAACAGGAAATCTCCTGAGTGTGGTGCCTTCACTGCCAGGAGACGAGCTTTGTCCTTTCCTGAGGCGTTGGAGAGCATTGTGTTGGCGATTTTTTCCATGATCGGTTTGTCCCAGTGGGACTGTTTGTGTTCTTTGGGAGGAGCTGGTCTACTGGAGGAATCTGTAAGGGTGTCCCACCGAATCGCTGCTTCAGTAAACCTGGGGTCTTGAGCTCCTACCATGTCTCTCAAGCGTTCGGGAACAATCTTCTTGACTAATGCACTGGAAGCCAAACTCGAAGACAGAAAAGCAGGTAAGGCAACATGCGTTGCTTTGCGCACCCCTATACCTCCCAGTCGTACTGGGAGGGTTGCCTGATCCCATTGCTGATCCTCTAGTGACAGGTTCAGTGCCTTCTTAAGGGTTGACCTCAGGTGTGCGTCATATTCGTCAAGTGTTGGGTTGTCAAAAGAGGGTGCACACCTGAGGAAGTAAGTGAGTCTTGGAATAGTAAGGCACCTTGTGAGGAGATACAGAGCATCATGGGCATCAAGATTGCTTATTCTCTCCTCCATTCTCATCAGGTCATTCAATTTGTCCTTGAGGACTGTGTCGATGGCCTGGTGACCCAGCGGTGCTCCCAAGAGGGTACTGTTGGACGGAGTGGTAGTTTATCTGGAGATCTGGAGAGAGTTCCGGGGGTCAACGCCCCCGCGGCCCGGTCTGTGACCAGGCCTCCTTAGGTCAGTGTCCCAGGATGCGACCCACACCAGTCGACTAACACCCAGGTACCCATTTTACTGATGGGGAACATAGACAACAGGTGGAAAGAAACACGTCCAATGTTTCTACTCTGGCTGGGAATCGAACCCAGGCCCTCACCGTGTGAAGCGAGAGCGTTAACCAGAGACTTCTGGGAGAATTCTTCGCACAGCATTGATTATTTCCTGGTTTGCTGTGATGATTTCACACTTGGAGGGATTGAGGATGAGTCACAAGTCTTCTCCCTGTGTTTTCACCAGTTGTAGGTCCCCTGCCAGGGACTCTTCAGTACCTGCCAGAGTGCCATCATCCAGGTACCAGATGTTGAGCTCGCTGCGTAGGCTGGAAGTTAGTTCTCTTACTGCCAAGCAGAAGAGAAGTGGAGCGAGTGGGTCACCCTGCTGAACACCTTCTGATGAGAGAATTTCATGTTCTCCAAACAAAAGAATTGAGGGTTTGCTGTAGCCGGCTGAAATGAATGGAAAAAGACTGGGGAAGCGATCCCGAACAGCTGGCAAGACAGCATCTCTCTTTACCATATTAAAGGCATTTCTAAAATCAAGTTTGACTATGGCCTTGTCTTCTGGTAGGTCCCTGATGTAGGCTCTTGCCGCATGAGCTGCAGCTTCACTGCCTTGAGGGACCCCAAAGCCCAGTTGGTGTGGCTGGAGTAAACTGGCAGCTTCTAGGCGAATGTTTCTTATTGCTGCTTTGGCAACGAGACGGCGAAGAGTGTTTCCAACCGCAATGGGTCTGATTCCCCCATCCTTCTTCTTCAAGGCACACAGTGAGGCTCCAAAAAAGGTTTAATTTCTTCTGGGATTCGCCCAGCCAGGCAGTTGTTGACGAAAGTTAACTCGGTGAGAAGAAGTGATGCAGATGCACCGAGTACTGGATTTACCATCTCCTTGAGGTGCTGAGGTCGAATTCCCGTGTAACCTCCTGCAGATCCTGCAGGAAATGACACAATCGCCTTATAGACTTCCGATTCAGGGAAAATTAATTGTTCAGTGATGGGGTCTTCCTCAGGGTTGTTGTTGATGGCTATGGTGTCCCTGGTTGGATGCTTGTCTCTTAGTGCTTGGGCTGTGGTCTTATCTTTGGGGGCTACAGTGTCGTCACTTGTAATTATTCTTATTTAAAATTCTCAACAATCCTCCAGGAAAAAACTCAATTAATGTGTTTAGAAAACTTGATAAAAATCTATAAAATTGGCAAATTCGCTCAAAGACAAAACTCAATAAATACTCCAAGTTTACACACACACACACACACACACACACACACACACACACACACACACACACACACACACACACACACTGGAGGACAGGTAGGATAAGGGGGGACATGATAACGACATACAAAATACCGAGAGAATTTGACAAGGCGGATAGGAACAATGTTTGAGAGATGTGACACAGCAGCAAGGAGACAACTGGAAGTTAAAGGCTTAGACGAGTCATAGGGATGTTAGGAAGTATTTCTTCAGTAACAATTGTCGGGAAGTGGAACAACGTGAAGAGTGATGTAGTGAAGGCAGGATTCATACATAGCTTTAAGAAGAGAAACGACAATGTTCATGGAGCAAGAAGAGAGTGGATCCAGTAGCGACCAGTGAAGAGGCGGTGCCAGGAGCTATCAACCAACCCCTGCAACCATAACTAGGCGAGTACAACTAAGTACACACATAAACAGACACACACATCAATTACGATAATTTTAAGCTGTACAGAAAAAAAATCACATCAACATTTGCAGGCACAAACACTAAACTTAATGAGCACTAACCTGGCTGTAAGATACATCAGATATTAAATACTGAAGCCATTGGAAAAAATAAGATTCAAATATATTTAACGCGACATAACTGGAATCAGAATGTCACAGTGTTTTATATACAGTTAAGAGATGTGCAACAATCTACACACCTCAAATAAATAACAAAAAGGCACAATACCGTGACTGGAACGATACACAAATAACCCGCACATATTATTATTATTATTATTATAATCAAGGGGGAAGCGCTAAACCCGTAGGATTATACAGCGCCCAGGGGGGGATGTGGAAGGCATTCAGGCTTAATTCGGGGAACTGGAGCACAGATTCAATTCCCTAAATCAAGAGCCCCTCACCAACATCAAGGAACCTTCCATGAGGGGAACCCGCACATAAAAGAGAGAAGCTTACGACGACGTTTCGGTCCGACTTGGACCATTGACAAAGTCACACTAACAGAGGAACGAACGAACGAACGAAAGTTCAGGTAAGATCCCAAATGGGATGAGCGGGGAAGACGGGACAGACGAAGAATAGTGCTGGAGAGGAGTGTTCTTAGTCGTAGAAATAGAGCCAGGGCTTAACCCAGCAGCAAAGGCGATCGTGGGACAGATATTGAAAAGAGAAATTCCGGTTCTTCTGTTGGGACTCCGGTGGGGTGAGCTGGGAGTAAGGGACTTGCGACCTTTTGAGCTAGAGAGGAGTGCAGAACTGAGTCATGTCTTAACCCAAAAAAGCTAAGGCGAACGTGGGTCAGAGAATGGTACCTGTCTTAGAAGGTACCTGTCAGCGGATCCAAGGTTATTTGTAAGTAGGGTTAGGAGCAGGATCATGCAAGGAGTAGAAAAGGTTGTGTTGGTTTGTGGGTCTGCGAATGTCTTCGTCAAGGAGAGAGGTCCAGTAGTCATGTCGTGTCTCAAGTTTGTCTATCTGTCTGTCACTGAGCCTCTTCCAGTACAGATTCAGCGCAGGGACGTCTAACTGGGCATGGAGAGACTCGCTTGTGGCGAAGTCCTCCCATCTGACATCAAGCACCCAGCGCAGCGCCTTGTTCTGGACACGCTGCAGTTTAAGTAAGTTTGTTTTTGCTGCAAGAGAGAGGGCTAGAGGAGAGTAAGTTATCAGAGGACGTATTAGGGATTTGTAGAGGTGTAGTTTGGTGCGTTGAGAGGCATGTTTCAGCTTGTAGAGGCCCGCAAGGGCCTTACTAGCTATTGCATGCCTTGAGTGAATGTGTCCGTGTAAACGAAGAAGGTAGTCAAGATTAACGCCAAGGACAGTGACAGATTGTGTGATAGGGAAGTAAGTGCGGGTGTCAGCTGTTCTGAGTTCGACAGGTAATGGAGGATCACGTTTCCTGTAGTTAAAATACGTAATGCTGGATTTTGCTGCATTGGTTTTGATCCTCCATTTTTGTTCCCAGATGGCTATCCTGTCAACCTCATTTTGTGTTTTGTGTGTGAGTGTATCTATATTGGCATGAGTGATAAGTTGTGTAATGTCGTCTGCATAGGCTAGTGTGATGGAGTTGTGGTATATAGGTGTTGGAATATCGTTAGTGTATAAAATGTAGAGGGTAGGGGAAAGGACAGATCCCTGGGGTACTCCAGCATTTAGTGTGAAGTAGTCAGAGTAACAGCCTTGGAATTTGATTCTCATGGTACGGCCGTCTAGGAAGTTGCAGAGGAGTTTACGAGTATTGAGAGGCAGGTTGAAGTTAGTGCAGAGTTTGTACTTGAGCCCCTCGTGCCACACAGTGTCAAAAGCTTTTTCAACGTCTTTTGCAACCAGGGCTGTCCTGTTTCTTTGTTTTGTGTTTATGTGGATGTAGTTGAGAATGATGTTAATGGCATCCTGTGTGGATCTGTGTGTTCTGAAGCCAAACTGGCCATCTGAAAGTAGAGAATTATGTTCCAGGTATCTGCGAAGGCGATGATTAATGAGTTTTTCAAAGAGTTTTCCTAAAGTTTCGAGGAGGCTGATAGGGCGATAGTTTCTAGGGTCAGAGTGGTCTTTATTGGGTTTAGGAAGGAGGATAGCAGTAGCAGCTTTGAAGAGGGAAGGGAAGTATCCAGAGGCAAGGGAGGCATTGAGGAGGTTTGTGTAGGCAGTAATGATAGAGTCAGGAAGGTGTTTCAGGATAATATGGTTTAGGCCAGAGGCACCAGGAGCCTTTGGAGGAAGGTGTCTGAGGAGAGTTTTAATGTCTGTGTTGGTGAAAGGAGTGTCGAGTTCTTGGGAGGAGGTAAGAGTGTCTAGATGTATGTGGCTGTCTGGTGTTGTTTCTTGTGTGTGTGCAGTGTTCCAGTGTTCTATGTTCTGAATGTGTTGAATAACGTTAGGGTGAGGTGGGTGAGCGTGGAAGATGTTCTCCCAGATGTGTTTGAAGATGTTGGTAGCAGCCTGTGGGTCTGAGATGTGTGTGTTGTTGTGGGTGATGTGTTTGAATTTGTTGGTGGGAGTAGTGCCTCTGATTTTTTTGATAAAGTTCCAGAAGGCTTTAGTGTTTTTAACACGCTGCCTGTCCGCTTGTTGTATTAGTCGTGACCAGTGATTGTTGTGGTCTTGGTCTAGGCTGTGTAAAATGTTGTTTCTAAGGTAAGTGAGATCTAATCGGACTTGATTAAATCTATGTGTGTTGTAGAGGAAGCGGTTGTGGTAGCAGATAATTAGTCTTCTTGTTCTGAGTGACGGTTTGAAGGAATAACGAGTGGTGTGAGTTTTCTTTGGTATTGCGATGTTGGCTGCTTGTGTAATGGTGTCCTGGATGAGATCAAGTTGAGTATCGATGTCAGAGATAGGTTTGTTGTTGTAGTCATAGGTGAGGTTAATATTGTCTATGTGTTGTTTGAAAGCATCCCAGTCAGCGTTCTTGTAGGAGAATGAAGGTGTGGTTGAAATGAGGATAGGGTTGGAGGAGATGTGTAAGATGACTGGGATGTGATCAGAGCCTGTAATAGGGCCAGGTGAGATGTAATATTGAAAAAGAGAGCTGGCTCGGTTTGCCAGAATGATGTCTGGTTTGCCTTGGCCCGTGTGGTTGAAGAAGGTATTGAAGTCTGGGCCAAGATGAATTAGGTGTTTATGGTTTGTGAAGTTGAGTAATTGGTGACCAAGTTGGTTGTTACTGGTGTGATGAAAGGCAGTGTGTTTGGCATTCATGTCAGCTAGTAGGTAAGTTGGTGTGTTGGTGTAGTTGAAGACTAAGGAGAGGTCGTGTATGTTGAGAGTAGTGTTTGGGCGAGCATAGGTGGTGAAAAAGATAAAGGGACCAAGGTGGGTGTGTATTCTGACCGCAAGACAGTGTTGGTGAATAAAAGGGATTGGGAGAAATTCATGTTTTATGTTGGAATTGACAAGGATGGCAACCCCATCGTGGGGATCATAGGGGGACTGTAGTGCAGTATAACCATAATGGCGGATACATTGAGGGGCTTTGAGGCAGGTACTGTTTAGCAAAACAATATCTGGCCTCTCTGCTTCAAGGAGCTCGGCCAGTAGGTGTCTAATTGTAAAGTAAGAACGTACGTTGAACTGAATCGCCTTAAACGTGATTTAATGGTTTCGTCTTAGCAAAGTTAATGTCGGGGGAGGAGTTTGGATTAAAGCCCGTGATAGTGGTGCCATCAGTGGATGTGTGTTTGTAGGTGCTACGGACCCGTTTCCTGGAGGGGGAGGAAGAGATGGATCTGTTTTTATGTTCTTTGGTCTGTCCGTTAGAAGTTGGGGTAGGTTTAGGTTTGAGTGGATTTTGTCTGGAGGAGGTGGAGTTGGACCTGGATGAGGTTTTGGTTGTGGTGGAGTGGGCGAAGGTGGATGCAGAGGAAGTGGAAGTTTTGGTGAGCTGTGAGGAAGTGGAAGCTTTGGAAGGGGATGAAGTGGGTAAGGAAGTGGGGGGAGGGGTGGTCGTAGCAGTAGCAGTAGGGGTGTTGGTGGGAGGTGTAGAAGTAGTGAAGAGAGGTAGTGGAGGAGGAGAGCTGGTGGGAGTAGGAAGTGGGGGGGTGGGAGAGAGGAAGGAGGGAGAGGTTGTAGGAGGCTTGGAAGAGAAGCAGGAAGGAGGGATAATTAAAGAGGGAAGATTGTTAGCAGACAAGATTAGGTTAAGGACATGTGAGTAGTCTGATTGGTAAGCTTGTGAGATTACCATCGCAGAGTGGGCAGCAGTGGCAAGTTGACAGTTAGTTTTGTAGTCTAGTGTGGGTGTAGAAGGAGAAGTGCTTGTAGTCTGTGTGTTGGTGTTTGATGTGTGTAGAGTAGAAGAGGTAGACCAAGTGCGTGGGGAGGCCCAGGCATTGGGGGTAGGGGAGGGAGGTGTGGAAGGGGAGGGAGGTAAGGAAGGGGAGGGAGGAGCAGGGAAGGGGTTGGGGAGGGAGGGAGGTTGGTTTGCTCTGAGGGAGGAGAGAATGTGCTTTCTAGAAGGGCAGGAATTTGCAACTGCAGTGTGTGACCCGCCGCAGTTAGAACATTTAAGGGGCAGGTTGCAAGTATTCCAGAAGTGGCCAGTTGCTGAACATCTGGAGCAGACTTGTGTAGATGTGCATGTGTTTTTGTCGTGGCCGAATTTGTAGCATTTAAGACATTGTGTGATTGGGTGGAAGTTCGGAGTGAAGAGAGCGTTTGGAGGAATGCGGATGGTCTTGGCAAAGATTCCTTGACTGAAGAGTGTAGAGGCGTCAGCAGGAGTAGAACAGCGTATTTTGAGAATGGTAGAGTTTTCTGGTCTGTAAATATCGTCAACAGAGACTTTGTTCTTAGTACTGATATCTTTTATTAAGTCTTCTTTGTCTGTGTCATAGGCTGTCAGGAGAGAGTAGTCTACGTGTTTAGCAATGACTGTGCTTTTGGCACGGTGCTCAGGAGTCCAAATAATGGTGAAGCCTGCGTTGAGAAGTTTTTGTCTGGTATCGCTTGAGGTGTACGCTTCGTAGGAATGTTTGTCAAGAAGGAGTTTGAAGCCTGAGTTGGTTTTGAAGACTTTAAGTTGAGGTGCACCAGTGATCTGATATAATAAATTTTCCGGACAGATAGTGGCATCAGGATTAGAAAATTTGAGGTTTAGCGAGAAGGAATTGGATTTAGTAGAAGCAGAAACAAGTGTGGGAGGTTGGGGGAGAGTGGAAGGGGGGTGGGAGGTGGAAGGCAACGAAGGCATCGTCTAATTACGAAAAGATGTAATTGGAGGTGACAATCGGCCAAAAAGTGAGAGTACTCAGGAGGAGCAGGACGGCTATATATAGGCAGGAAGAGGTGGAGGTAGTAGTAGTGGTAGTAGTAGTAGTAGTAGTAGTACAAGAATTGTATATAATACCGACAGGATGAAATGACACATGCACAACACCCGGGCATCCCCACCGTAGACGTTTCGCCATCCAGCCAGCCACTGGATGGCGAAACGTCCACAACAAAGACAACCAGACGCCGCACATGTTAGTCTCTCCCGTTGTTGAATTACGAGATTTTATTGAACGTTTGAAGCTAAGCCGCTGAGGATTTTGCTAGTTATCATCTGAACCATTCCAGGATGATGCGCATGTTTCAGCAATTGTGGTTACTGGGTACCTGCATGTGCTTGTAATGGTGCCAGGTGAACACCTGGGGCGAGGTGAACACCTGAGGCGAGGTGAACACCTGGGGCGAGGTGAACACCTGGTGCGAGGTGAACACCTGGGGCGAGGTGAACACCTGGGGCGAGGTGAACACCTGGGGCGAGGTGAACACCTGGGGCGAGGTGAACACCTGGGGCGAGGTGAACACCTGGGGCGAGGTGAACACCTGGGGCGAAGTAAACACCTGGGGCGAAGTAAACACCTGGGGCGAGGTGAACACCTGGGGCGAAGTAAACACCTGGGGCGAGGTAAACACCTGGTGCAAGACAAACACCTGTTGCGAGACAAACACCTGTTGCGAGGCCAACACTTGGTGCGAGGACAACACCTGCTGCGAGACGAACACCTAGTGCTAGACAAACACCTGATGCTAGACAAACACCTGGTGCGAGGCCAACACCTGGTGCGAGGGAGTCTTCCCACACTCATCCACATTTTAACATTGTATGTGACATTCTCAGAAGCATTTTAGTAAGGAAAAAACTCTTGGTCCCTCTACATAGAAAGGCAATTTTTGTAGTATTTATTATAAGTTATTATAATCACCAGAATGAACTCAGTATGACTGCCATATCCACGAGCACTAAAGCCGTACGGGTTATATATAGCCCTTGGAATGAGGGTAGGGTAATCAGGCTTAACCAGAGAAAGGGGAGGGTAGTTCCAATTCATTGGATGAAGAGCAACTTCCCTCTGCAAGGGAAGGCGACCCACATCAACACATATTTCAAGATAAAAAGAGATGTATTTAATAACGACGTACCCAAAGTATCTAAAACCAAAATCATGGTGTATAGCATCAATGTGACGCGTTTCCAATATTTGGGTAACTTTGTTGCCTCCTGTTCCACCTGTATGCGACTGAAGAAACCTGTTATTCAGGCGAAACTGTTCGGCAAGAAAAATACCCAAATGCGGCCAGCAGTAATAGCCTGGTTGATCAAACCCTGATCCACCACGAGGCATGGTGACGGACCGGGCCGCGGGGGCGTTGACCCCCGAAACCACATCCAGGTATACTACAGGTAAGTGTTGAAAATGTGTGATATTGATCATGAAAAATTGTTAGTATACTAACTAGCGAGGTAACGCTCTTAAACATTGTATTAGTCACGAGTGTTGGGAAAATGTTTGCAAACACAGGTGTTAGTCATAGGAGAACTCCCTAGAAGTTTTAACCATCTGACAGGTTTATTGGTCATCATGGTAAATAATTAACATGCATTCCAAGACGTGACTGAGCGTTGACAAGCGGTGTTATCACAAAGGTTTCTTGTTCTTGTCCAGACCAGAGCTTTGGTGAGATGGGTAAGGAAGAAGGATGGGTAAGGATAGAAATTTTGGAAAAGGGTGGGAGGGGGGAGTGAGGTAGGATATAAAAGGTAAGTGGAACAAATGGATAAGTGGACAAATATAGACTGGAAAGAGGCAGGTTTTTTTCGGTGTTCACTCTCTGTAATGTGCTTGTGTAGTATAACAGGAGAGACTATGTGATGGCAGGGTTTACTGTTTCCAGGAGGATTCTTGCTAAGACTTCGGAGATGGTGAAGCTGCCGTTGTTTTGTTTAATTGTATTCGAAACAGCGATCAGTGCTGATTCAAGGCACTTGCGTGTGCGGAAATTAGTTTCTTTGATCACTAATTGGGCGTCTCTGAATTTCATGAGATGATTGGTGGAATTTCGGTGTTGTACACAGGCGTTGTTTAAGTTGTCGTTCCTACATGCGTAAATGTGTTCATTGAGGCGGGTGTCGAGGTTTCTTGCTGTTTCACCTACGTAGATCTTGTCACAGCCTCCACAGGACCACGAACCAGTCAATGCAGGAGTTTACACTATACCCTGTGGAGGCTGTGACAAGATCTACGTCACAGCCTCCACAGGGTATAGTGTAAACTCCTATGCAGTCAATGCAGGAGTTTACACTATACCCTGTGGAGGCTGTGACAAGATCTAAGTCACAGCCTCCACAGGGTATAGTGTAAACTCCTATGCAGTCAATGCAGGAGTTTACACTATACCCTGTGGAGGCTGTGACAAGATCTACGTAGGTGAAACAGCAAGAAACCTCGACACCCGCCTCAATGAACACATTTACGCATGTAGGAACGACAACTTAAACAACGCCTGTGTACAACACCGAAATTCCACCAATCATCTCATGAAATTCAGAGACGCCCAATTAGTGATCAAAGAAACTAATTTCCGCACACGCAAGTGCCTTGAATCAGCACTGATCGCTGTTTCGAATACAATTAAACAAAACAACGGCAGCTTCACCATCTCCGAAGTCTTAGCAAGAATCCTCCTGAAAACAGTAAACCCTGCCATCACATAGTCTCTCCTGTTATACTACACAAGCACATTACAGAGAGTGAACACCGAAAAAAACCTGCCTCTTTCCAGTCTATATTTGTCCAACCTATTTTTATGTTACCCAAGTAATAGCTTTTATATCCTTTTACTCATGTACGAATTATTTGCTCTTCCATATTGTATTATTTTTTTTACTACTACTACCACTAGTGAACATCGAAATGGTACCTCACTAGTATTACACCTCACTCAAGAGCCTTTATATACCCTCTGTGTCCATGTATTGTTTGTAATGGCTTGATAAAGCTCCTGGAGAGCGAAACGTTGCCACAATAAATGTCACATTAGTTGCACTTGTGTCCTTTTACTTTACATTGTATTGAGTTTTCTTTTTTAGGGTGTCAAGGCGTACATTTATGGCAGTAATATCTTGTTGTATGTGTAAATCTGCCATTTTAACTCTGTCTCTCCTCACAAAGGTTTACAATATAGGCAAAATGAGGAATTAAACATGAAGGTACGCCAGTATGTTGCACAGGTTACCTGGACTGTACAAACTAGTGCATATAGATGTGATGGTAGACGTTGATTAGATTGGATCTTATCGTATCTTCTCCTAAAACTATGTATGGAACTTTTCTTCACCACCACTTCGAAGTCTGTTATCTATTCACTATATTTTTTACTGGTCATATTCTTTCAAAGTTCCCTTGGGAAACAAGTATTTTCTTTAGTCCTGGACGTGGACGAGCGCTCAGTTAAGCTGAACCAAACCTTGTGGCCAGTCATAATTTGTTTTCCATCCAGCAACAAGCCAGTATTTTAGCCGGAATTAGTATGGCTTTATTTATTCTGGTGTCCACAGTTCTGATAATTTATCTAATTCATTATACTAATGAATCTTTATCATGTCATATTCCCACATGTTAACTTTCAGAGAGGCAGAGGCAGTACGGATGAGTGTTGACTCCACACGTCTGTCCTCTCTGAAGGCAAGTATTTCAGTGGTTTTATTTACGTTACAGTTTTCCACATCTGAGACATTGATACATGTCGAAGGTGGCCTAATGTGTAGACGCGTCACTGACCACAGCTGTGTCGACACGTGCCGTCATCACATCTAGATAAACAGAGCATCAAACACATTACAACATATATATCAAAACCGACAACATGCAAATAGTTTCCCTTGTCAATACTTATACTAAATTAAAAGATATAAACCAGCAGTAGTTCACCATTCTCCATCAAGCTGTGCTAATATGCTATCTCGCCCCAGTGTTGTGGCCAGCAGGCAAGGCTACTGGCCAGCAGGCAAGGCTACTGGCCAGCAGGCAAGGCTACTGGCCCACTTGATCTATGATATAATCAAGAAGAAACTTGGAATTATAAATGCCTTTAGGAAAAGAAGTCTGCATAATTAAAACATGCGCCTTCGAGGGTGAATCACCTTATTGTGGTAGCTGGGGTTGTATCCCCTGACGCTGGAGTTACCTTGCTGTTGTGGCGAGTTTTGAGAGGCCCGAGTACCTGAGTAAGAATCCAGCATCACTTTTAGGCCTAAATAGTTGGGAGATTTTCCCTTCAGTCAAAATTTGCTATGAATTTGAGCTTTTACTCAAAATCAATTATAAATATAGTTAGGAGTGTAATAAACACGATTTTTTTTTTTATTATAATCTACACGATAGCAGCAAACTGATATTAAAAAACAATGACGGGAGCAAGTATAGGAAACACACACACACATTATATATATATATATATATATATATATATAACACTGATCTCTGGCTGAAGGAGACTCGAACCTACGAACCTTGGAACAAGGTACGCAGTGCTATACCATTCTCACCACACTGGACCAATACCTTGGCGTCCAGCTTGCGCTAGACTTTGATCCAAGGCAGCCAGCTTTCAGCTTGCTCTTGCGAATTCCTTGCATTGTTAAAATCTCTAGTAAGGCTGATGCATGCAGGGGATGAGATGAAAAGCTGTAAGCCTTCTCCCTGAAAGTTGGCCGCCTTGGATCAAACGTCTAGCGCAAGCTGGACGCCAAGGTATTGGTACAGAGTGGTGAGAATGGTATAGCACTGCGTACCTTGTTCCAAAGTTCGAGTCTCCTTCAGCCAGAGATCAATGTTTGTGTATATTTCGCCTGATCTTGCGAATTCCTTGCATATATATATATATATATATATATATATATATATATATATATATATATATATATATATATATATATATATAAGCAATGTTAATGTGAGAGCTGATGAACTGGGAAGAAGAGGGGGCACAGGAAGAGACAGACTGTGGATTTAAAGACACATTATCGTGGAGTATTAATAAAAGGTAATAATCAGAAGGACGTGTTCAGCGAGAGTTACTTCAGGGAATAATGAATCTGTGGAGCATTACAATAAATCTGCATTAAAACAACCTTATGGTTATGGTAATATTGGTGAAAATATAATAGAGAGGGTGGTGGCCGGGGTCAGGTTAAGTACTGCCTGTTTGATCTTGTGGTAAAATCTAACGAGTTAATAAAAATGTGGCCTCTCCTTACCTTATGTAACAGTTGTTTCTACTAAACGTAACAATACGTTGGGTGTCTCCCAGAGATACTTGTTGTCAAGCTACGGTAGTGGACAGTGATGGTCCCAGTAGACAGTGATGCCCTGCTAGACAGTACCTAGTGTCACTGGAGAGTGATGGCTTTGGTAGACAGTGATGGTGCCAGTGAGAGTGGTCCAGGTGGTGGTCCTGCTACAGTGAGGGTGTGAGAGTGGTCCAGGTGGTGGTCCTGCTACAGTGAGGGTGTGAGAGTGGTCCAGGTGGTGGTCCTGCTACAGTGAGGGTGTGAGAGTGGTCCAGGTGGTGGTCCTGCTACAGTGAGGGTTTGAGAGTGGTCCAGGTGGTGGTCCTGCTACAGTGAAGGTGTGAGAGTGGTCCAGGTGGTGGTCCTGCTACAGAGCCACACTGACCTGTAGCAAGCAACAACCATCTGTCATATAGCAGCCCCTCACTCCCTCCCTCCCTCCCTCCCTCATCCCCCTTCCTCCCTCACCCCCACTCCCTCCCTCACCCCCACTCCCTCCCTCACCCCCACTCCCTCCCTCACCCCCTCCCTCCCTCACCCCCACTCCCTCCCTCACCCCCACTCCCTCCCTCACCCCCCACTCCCTCCCTCACCCCCACTCCCTCCCTCACCCCCACTCCCTCCCTCACCCCCACCCCCTCCCTCACCCCCCACATCACCACCAACATGCGCACTCTCCTCAACACGTTTTAATTCCATAAGTTAATTTTGACACCCAAACCGGTACATGCAATAAAATAATACATAGCATTAGAGGGGAGTTAAATACATAATATTATAACGTGTAAAAGAACTACGGTTTGACTTTCATTTGGTAAACAGTTTACAATAACTACAGCTGCATACATAACTCGTTACAACTGTAACCAAATAAAAACATGTAAATAGTATATGTACCTCTGTAATGTTGAGGTACAGTCCTTAGACCCATTATGTACCTCTGTAATGTTGAGGTACAGTCCTTAAACCCATTATGACCCATTATGTACCCATTATGTACCTCTGTAATGTTGAGGTACAGTCCTTAGACCCATTATGTACCTCTGTAATGTTGAGGTACAGCCCTTAGACCCATTATGTACCTCTGTAATGTTGAGGTACAGTCCTTAGACCCATTATGTACCTCTGTAATGTTGAGGTACAGTCCAGTCCTTAGACCCATTATGACCTCTGTAATGTTGAGGTACAGTCCCTGGACCCATTATACAGCCCTTAGACCCATTATGTAGGTACAGTCCTTAGACCCATTATGTACCTCTGTAATGTTGAGGTACAGTCCTTAGACCCATTATGTACCTCTGTAATGTTGAGGTACAGCCCTTAGACCCATTATGTACCTCTGTAATGTTGAGGTACAGCCCTTAGACCCATTATGTACCTCTGTAATGTTGAGGTACAGTCCTTAGACCCATTATGTACCTCTGTAATGTTGAGGTACAGTCCTTAGACCCATTATGTACCTCTGTAATGTTGAGGTACAGTCCTTAAACCCATTATGTATCTCTGTAATGTTGAGGTACAGTCCCTGGACCCATTATTTACCTCTGTAATGCTGAGGTACAGTCCTTAGACCCATTATGTACCCCTGTAATGTTGAGGTACAGTCCCTGGACCTATTATGTACCTCTGTAATGTTGAGGTACAGTCCTTAGACCTATTATGTACCTCTGTAATGTTGAGGTACAATCCTTAGACCCATTATGTACCCCTGTAATGCTGAGCTACAGTCCCTGGACCCATTATGTACCTCTGTAATCTTCCAACTACCGTCCACACTATGGCTATGGGGTACATAATAAAAGTATTATACTCACAACTAAGCCAGGCATTAATTAACCCTCGGCCCACGGGGACAAAAATGAAAGAACGGGTATTGTGGAGAGAACCAACACGTAGTTTTTAGCAAGCCGCTAACCAGACTGAGAGTCGAAGATCAAAATGATTTTTTTATGAGAGAGCTACAAAATTTGGTTAACACAAGCCTATCCGATGTTATCCTGACGCCAAATGACTTCGAACAGGCGATAAATGACATGCCCATGCACTCTGCCCCAGGGCCAGACTCATGGAACTCTGTGTTCATCAAGAACTGCAAGAAGCCCCTATCACGAGCCTTTTCCATCCTATGGAGAGGGAGCATGGACACGGGGGTCGTCCCACAGTTACTAAAAACAACAGACATAGCCCCACCACACAAAGGGGGCAGTAAAGCAACAGCAAAGAACTACAGACCGATAGCACTAACATCCCATATCATAAAAATCTTTGAAAGGGTCCTAAGAAGCAAGATCACCACCCATCTAGAAACCCATCAGTTACACAACCCAGGGCAACATGGGTTTAGAACAGGTCGCTCCTGTCTGTCTCAACTATTGGATCACTACGACAAGGTCCTAGATGCACTAGAAGACAAAAAGAATGCAGATGTAATATATACAGACTTTGCAAAAGCCTTCGACAAGTGTGACCATGGCGTAACAGCGCACAAAATGCGTGCTAAAGGAATAACAGGAAAAGTCGGTCGATGGATCTATAATTTCCTCACTAACAGAACACAGAGAGTAGTCGTCAACAGAGTAAAGTCCGAGGCAGCTACGGTGAAAAGCTCTGTTCCACAAGGCACAGTACTCGCTCCCATCTTGTTCCTCATCCTCATATCCGACATAGACAAGGATGTCAGCCACAGCACCGTGTCTTCCTTTGCAGATGACACCCGAATCTGCACGACAGTGTCTTCCATTGCAGACACTGCAAGGCTCCAGGCGGACATCAACCAAATCTTTCAGTGGGCTGCAGAAAACAATATGAAGTTCAACGATGAGAAATTTCAATTACTCAGATATGGTAAACACGAGGAAATTAAATCTTCATCAGAGTACAAAACAAATTCTGGCCACAAAATAGAGCGAAACACCAACGTCAAAGACCTGGGAGTGATCATGTCGGAGGATCACACCTTCAAGGACCATAACATTGTATCAATCGCATCTGCTAGAAAAATGACAGGATGGATAATGAGAACCTTCAAAACTACGGAGGCCAAGCCCATGATGACACTCTTCAGGTCACTTGTTTTATCTAG
Source organism: Cherax quadricarinatus (assembly GCF_038502225.1). NCBI lineage: Eukaryota > Metazoa > Arthropoda > Malacostraca > Decapoda > Parastacidae > Cherax > Cherax quadricarinatus. Next base: position 102,213,964 of record NC_091292.1, read on the forward strand.
GCTGGAATATTGCTGCACACTAACAGCACCTTTCAAGGCAGGTGAAATTGCTGACCTAGAAAATGTACAGAGAACCTTCACCGCGCATAACGGAGATAAAACACCTCAATTACTGGGAGCGCTTGAGGTTCCTGAACCTGTATTCCCTGGAACGCAGGCGGGAGAGATACATGATTATATACACCTGGAAAATCCTAGAGGGACTAGTACCGAACTTGCACACGAAAATCACTCACTTCGAAAGCAAAAGAATTGGCAGACGATGCAACATCCCCCCAATGAAAAGCAGGGGTGTCACTAGCACGTTAAGAGACCATACAATAAGTGTCAGGGGCCCGAGACTGTTCAACTGCCTCCCAGCATACATAAGGGGGATTACCAACAGACCCCTGGCAGTCTTCAAGCTGGCACTGGACAAGCACCTAAAGTCAGTTCCTGATCAGCCGGGCTGTGGCTCGTACGTTGGTTTGCGTGCAGCCAGCAGCAACAGCCTGGTTGATCAGGCTCTGATCCACCAGGAGGCCTGGTCACAGACCGGGCCGCGGGGGCGTTGACCCCCGGAACTCTCTCCAGGTAAACTCCAGGTAGCTTTATGAACAGGTATGACAGGGCTAATCACGCTAGGAAAGAGTAAATCCGGTAACGGCTAGTTTAAAGCAGAGCCAGGAGCTGTGATTCAACCCATGCAACTACAAATAGGGAAGGTCAAGTGCATACTAGGTCAACAGTCTTAAAGTAACCATAGTTGTGTATTGTTAGCAAGTATAACTGTGTACTGTTAGCAAGTATAACTGTGTATTGTTAGCAAGTATAACTGTGTACTGTTAGCAAGTATAACTGTGTATTGTTAGCAAGTATAACTGTGTACTGTTAGCAAGTATAACTGTGTATTGTTAGCAAGTATAACTGTGTACTGTTAGCAAGTATAACTGTGTATTGTTAGCAAGTATAACTGTGTACTGTTAGCAAGTATAACTGTGTACTCTTAGCAAGTATAACTGTGTATTGTTAGCAAGTATAACTGTGTACTGTTAGCAAGTATAACTGTGTATTGTTAGCAAGTATAACTGTGTACTGTTAGCAAGTATAACTGTGTATTGTTAGCAAGTATAACTGTGTATTGTTAGCAAGTATAACTGTGTATTGTTAGCAAGTATAACTGTGTATTGTTAGCAAGTATAACTGTGTATTGTTAGCAAGTATAACTGTGTACTGTTAGCAAGTATAACTGTGTACTGTTAGCAAGTATAACTGTTAGCAAGTATTGTGTAGCAAGTATACTGTGTACTGTTAGCAAGTATAACTGTAGCAAGTATACTGTGTACTGTTAGCAAGTATAACTGTGTATTGTTAGCAAGTATAACTGTGTATTGTTAGCAAGTTATAAACTGTGTACTTTTAGCAAGTATAACTGTGTATTGTTAGCAAGTATAACTGTGCATTGTTGGCAAGTATAACTGTGTACTGTTAGCAAGTATAACTGTGTATTGTTGGCAAGTATAACTGTGTATTGTTGGCAAGTATAACTGTGTACTGTTAGCAAGTATAACTGTGTACTGTTAGTAAGTATAACTGTGTATTGTTAGCAAGTATAACTGTGTATTGTTAGCAAGTATAACTGTAGCAAGTATATTGTTAGCAAGTATAACTGTGTATTAGCAAGTATAAACTGTGTACTGTTAGTAAGTATAACTGTGTATTGTTAGCAAGTATAACTGTGTATTGTTAGCAAGTATAACTGTGTATTGTTAGCAAGTATAACTGTGTATTGTTACGGAGTATAACTGTGTATTGTTAGCAAGTATAACTGTGTATTGTTAGCAAGTATAACTGTGTATTGTTAGCAAGTATAACTGTGTAACTGTGTATTGTTAGCAAGTATTGTTAGCAAGTATAACTGTGTATTGTTAGCAAGTATAACTGTGTACTGTTAGCAAGTATAACTGTGTATTGTTAGCAAGTATAACTGTGTATTGTTAGCAAGTATAACTGTGTATTGTTAGCAAGTATAACTGTGTATTGTTAGCAAGTATAACTGTGTACTGTTAGCAAGTATAACTGTGTATTGTTAGCAAGTATAACTGTGTATTGTTAGCAAGTATAACTGTGTATTGTTAGCAAGTATAACTGTGTATTGTTAGCAAGTATAACTGTGTATTGTTAGCAAGTATAACTGTGTATTGTTAAGAAGTATACCTCTGCATTGTTAGGAAGTATACCTCTGTATTATAAAGAATCTGGTATTAATATTTTAAGAAGCGTGTGTATGGAAACATCAGTATAATAGGTACCTGGGTGTTAGTGGACTGATGTGGGTCGCATCCTGGGGACAAAACTGACCTAGTTTGCAGGAAATGCTCAGCATAACAAGCGGCTTTCTATATAGTAGTATGTCATTGATGTCAGCTATGGTCTGTATACCTTGTACATGTACTGGTAGAAATAAAGATATTATTATTATTATTATTATTATTATTATTATTATTATTATTATTATTATTATTATTATTAATAATAATAATAATACCATTCAAGGGGGTGGGGGTGCCTTTACTCTTGCGGGGAGTTCCTTGGATTAACGCTCAACATTTCCCATTTCCGAGGCGCTGTATAGTCCCTACTTCACAAGTCTGATACAGAAGAATACAACATTGGATACAGTACAACTGAAGAGGTAATTTTGAGGCTACAGTGTGCCTCAACCTTGATAAAAGGTGATCAGTCCCATAGTCTGAAGCACTGACATTGTGTAATCGACTGAGGAAGCCTGTTGTACAGACGAAACATGTCTTAATCATCATGTATCAGTTTTAGCTAGTGTGGCTGATGCTGTACTAGTTGATACCTTACTAGTATCAGTCACACTGTGTCTGATACCACACTAACATGAGCCACACTCTGATACCACACTAACATGAGCCACACTCTGATACCACACTACTCAGTTGTATTGGCTTCAGTTACATTATATCAGAGTAATATGATATTACCGTGTCTTATATGTTGAAGTTATAAATTAATAATATACCTTCAAAGGCGTGTGTATATATGCATTAATACCTTCTGAAGCGTATATACACGTATAACATCACTTACTCTGAGAGGCACCTACATATATGCATGTCATACCTTCAGAGGTCTTTATCTGGAGTGTGTGTATGCATGTATTAAATATTATAAGGCAGGTTTATGTGTGTATTCAATATTCTGAGGCGTGTATATGCATGTATTTATACACACGGAGGCTCTACGATAAGCATGTGTTAGATGATCTCAGAAATTCACCTAGCAGTAAATAGGTACCTGGGTGTTAGTAGAATGGTGTGGGTCGCATCCTGAGGACAAGATTAACCTAATTTGCCCGATATGCTCTGCTTAACAAGGGGCTTTCTATACAGTATGTTACTGATGTCAGCTAAGCCTGTATACGTTGCACACGTATACAGGCTTAGCTGTATTGTAATTATTAGTATTATAAATGCGTAAGTTGTTAAGTTACTGTGTTGAGCCGACAACATAGGAGTCTCAGTGACACAAACAATAAAGAGAGGTATAAAATAACACTTTGGTCTCTGTCTTCCCACATAAGCGTTGAGTAAGAATTAATTAAGTGTTGGTGGGGCATGTGAAAGTTGTTCATGGTGGAGGTGTTGTTGATGGTAGTGGTGGTGCTGGAGATGACAGTGTTGATGGTGATTGCGGTTATTGATAATGGTGGTGGTGGTTTTCGTCGTGGTTTTAATAGCTGAAGATTACTCGCGTATTTTTATAGGAAGGAAGTATGCACACCAACAAGAGGAAACCACTATGATAATACCAAGACAACATTACGTCAGGACTAATCCCCCTTCAGGGCCATACAGCAGAGATAATCAGGATTGATTCGAGGAAGGAGAGGCTGGCTACAATTATTTAGATCAAGAGACCTTCAGACATCAAGGTCTCTTGCTCCTCCATGAGGAGCTAGATTAAGCTTACAGATGGAACTTCCTCTGATGGAAAACTTGTTGAGAAGCCTACAACACAGACCAGTGGTTCCCTGTTGAGTATCTGAGGTTAAGATGAGAATTGTTGGAATTTTTAACCCTGAGGGCTAGTCACCCTCAGGGTTCCACTGGGGGTCCCTCAGCCTAAGTTAACTTTGTCCCCCAGGATGCGACCCACACCAGTCGACTAACACCCAGGTACCTACTTACTGTTAGGTGAACAGGGACAGTAGATGTAAGGAAACACGCCCACCATTTCCACCCGTGCCGGAAATTTAACCATGGACACTTAGTGTGTGAGGCTACAGCTTTGCCAACACCAGAGTTGAAAATAATCAGTTTCTGGTACATGGCTCAAAGGGTAATTGATACACACCAAAACCCTAGGGTCATTGACGTGGATACATCTTAAGTCTCTTACTGACTTACGTGTAGAGTGACAGTAGTTGGAACAGATTCCATCCACACATATCGAGATAGACTTTGTAACTGTGAACTCCGGAGAACCATTAAACCAGAATATCCCAAGGAACTCAAGCAGTATGGTCTATTTCCACTGTCATCATCTGAACCTGCTTCCAGAATGCGATCCACAATTGTCTACTAACACACAGATTGTTGTGGACTGCAAGATGAACCAGGTCCTCCAGTGAGACGAACCCGCTACTGCGGGTTCTATCCAAATTTTGGGAGAGAAAGTGTGAGGGCGACCTGAGGTTATATTAGTCTGGCACGCCTGGGAGGAGAGGAGGATTGTCTGGGAGAGAAGAGAGAAGGTGACACACCACTCCTGCCTGACCCCACTCAGCTGGGTAAGTCAGCACACAACCCACCCGATAACATTACCAATACAAACCACTGCAGTGTTATGATCGGATGGCGTGTTAAGTGTACAGTGTGCGTACACTGAGAGATGTGCATACGACGAATATACGACGGATCTCACTGTACTGCACAGTCAGGCAGTTTCACAACCTTCTCTCTCTCTCTCTCTCTCTCTCTCTCTCTCTCTCTCTCTCTCTCTCTCTCTCTCTCTCTCTCTCTCTCTCTCTCTCTCTCTCTCTTTACACATGGTTTGACAAGGTTAGGTTAAGGATCCCTAGCTTTATTGACAAGCTATTTACAGGTTAAGGATTCCTAACTTTATTGACAAGCTAAGAGGTGTTACCTACATCAGCTCATTTGAAAGCATTTTTATTGTTATGAAACATACAAGTAGGGAACAGGATGAAGTTGGAGCCATCTGTGGGCCAGCATATTCATTTGATCAACTGACTGTATCTCGTTGACATCATAATACTGTACGAATGTGTTCCATACTCGAGTCATCCTGGGGATAAATGATCTCAGATGAAGTGATGTTCTGGAGAAGGGTACAGCCAGAGTGAAGTTGCTGCTTTCTGCCCGTCTTGTGGTATAGAAGCTTGCTTCACGCTGTCCTCGAAGTGGATCCAAGTGTGGTACTTTGACAATATTGACCTTGTACATAACAGTAAGGCCACCCACATCCCTCGTGTTGAAGGCTCTGCTGAAATGACAGAGCTATCCAGGATGGGTCCAGGCGAGAGATGAGACGTCTTGCTCTGTTCTCTACTTTGTCAGATAGTCGCAGATGAGAGAGGAGGGGGGGCAGGCAAACCAGGAAAGTGGAGCATACTCAAGGTGTGAGCGTACTTGTGCCTCATACAGAATCTTGCAACCCCTACTCTCCTCCCTCTCTATCTCTCTCTCTCTCTTCCAAACATTATAATTTCCTTTACCTCTGAGTGATCTAAGATGAGGTTCTCCAGATAACATATTTTAATATCCTGAGTTGCTTCCCTAGCTCAGGTTGACGCTCTCACCTCTTTTTTATTTTAATTCATACAATTTTCAAAAGTTTTCGTGTCTGTCAATTCCTTTATATTAATAACGTAGAACAAAAACAAATACAGAACCTAGTGAACCATAGTATTCAATCCCACGTCATCCAACTTGAATCCATTGTTTCGAGTTTAATCTTAAATCTCTACAGTCTTTTATTTACTGATCCATTAACAATTACGACACGTCAGTGAAAGTGCCGTTCATGAGAGTGAGAGTTTTGGCTGGATCAGTGTAGGGAGCGTTCAGAGAGTTTAAACTATTCACGGAACTGGTGGGGATCGAACCCATGGCGAATAAGTCCTACAACTTACAGGCCAGTGCGCTAACCCCTCGGATGAATCTTATTAAAGATTCGTCTGAATGGTTAGCGCACTGGCCTGTTAGTTTCAGAACCCACTCGCCATGGATTCGAGCCCATCCCGTTCTGTGATTTGTTTGCATTCGTGTTTTTTTTTACAATTTCGTGAGTTTAAACTAGTTGATATTAGTCACACAAAAACCAACAACAGATCACAGTGTGAAGGTGAGTGACTCACTCAGAGAGACGACGTGGAAACACTTCGAGGTCACTTTAATGGATATATTCTGATAAACCACGAGCATTGAGTCAGGAATCTCTCCTCAGAGGACGGAATCAGAGCACTGAAGATGGCAAGAGTATATACACCGAAAGGTATCTCTACTTGTGTATGCATTACTAGCTTACTTTAATTTTCATTTTAAGGATGAAGGTATTCTTGGCAGGTGGTGTACAGGTGGTGTACAGGTGGTGTACAGGTGCGTACAGGTGTTGTACAAGTGGTGTACAGGTGTACAAGTGGTGTACATGTGGTGTACAGGTGGTGTACATGTGGTGTACATGTGGTGTGGTATAAACCTTGGTAATAAATACCGACAAGTTGGTTTAGAAAGACACGTAAGCAAACACTATAACATATTTATTAGAAAACGTTTCGGTCCTGGGACCTTGATCACTTCTAACATACAGAGGTAGAAAGACATTATATATATAGGCCGAGAGTGAGATGTGACGCACGTGACCTGTGGTGTACATTTGATGTACAGGTGGTGTACAGGTGGTGTACAGATGGTGTATTCGACATGATTTAATTTGACCAACCCACTGAAACTACATTTTAGTGAAAATTGTAGAAAGAAGAGAAGAGAAGATGTAGTTGGAAAGAGGAGAGCAAATATAAATAAACATGATAGAAATAATACACTGAATAAACTTCACTGCAGAGCAAAATAAAGTTTTTAAGATAAAAAAAAATGAAAGTGGCGAAAGATATTGAGAAATCCCATTGCAAGAGTTACCTGGCACTGTTTACAAGATAGCTAAAGAGGATGCAATATAATGGCGTACTTGGCACTCTGCATCAACGAATGTTGCAACGTCAACATTAATGTTGCCCTGCACGTTGACCACTCACCACTGGTATTCAACTCGTGTCCACAGTTGTGATTTATCCGCAAAGCTTCACCTCCCCCACCCCCTTCCCCACCTAACCCTTTTCCACAGTCCATCCTGACCTATTCTTCTTCCTCCCCACAACTTACCAAACCTCTGGTTAAAGAACCTTGAACCTAGCAGCCCAAACCTTTAACAACTCACCCAAGAGTGTCCACAATTGGCTGATTTTTTTTTTTTTTTTTTGCAACCATCACTTCTGTGACATGTATGTATCAGCGGCACCGACTGTGACATGTATGTATCAGCGGCACCAACTGTGACATGTATGTAACAGCGGCACCAACTGTGGCATGTATGTAACAGCAGCACCAACTGTGACATGTATGTATAAGCGGTACCAACTGTGACATGTATGTAACAGCGGCACCAACTGTGGCATGTATGTATCAGCGGCACCAACTGTGGCATGTATGTAACAGCGGCACCAACTGTGACGTGTATGTATCAGCGGCACCAACTGTGACATGTATGTATCAGCGGCACCAACTGTGACATGTACGTATCAGCAGCACCAACTGTGACATGTACGTATCAGCAGCACCAACTGTGACATGTATGTATCAGCAGCACCAACTGTGACATGTACGTATCAGCAGCACCAACTGTGACATGTACGTATCAGCAGCACCAACTGTGACATGTACGTATCAGCAGCACCAACTTTGACATGTATGTATCAGCAGCACCAACTGTGACATGTACGTATCAGCAGCACCAACTTTGACATGTACGTATCAGCAGCACCAACTTTGACATGTATGTAACAGCGGCACCAACTGTGACATGTACGTATCAGCAGCACCAACTTTGACATGTATGTATCAGCGGCACCAACTGTAACCCTCCTGTCTCATCCTGCAGTCTCAGAAGCTATGAGACTGCAGTTCTTGAGAGTATCTTTAAAACACCATCTGTACAATAAAGTATCTTTTTAACACCATCTGAACAATAAGTATCTTTAAAACACCATCTGAAGAATATAGTATCTTTAAAACAAAGAAAAATAACACGACACAATACTCTTCCACTTAAGTCGCAGCTTTATACAAGTCACACACACCTGAGACGCGAAACTAAGCGACCTTTCGGCCGGTGTTGGACTAGTGTCAGGTCCGCTGGTGTCCTGACACTGGCCGGCGACGGAGCGTCACTCTGGCTGTGCATCTCTCAACCATTTTTCTATAGTAGGTTCTGTCTTAGTCCCCCATCCCCCCCCAATTACTCTCTTACACCCGTGTGGGTTGAGCGCTTTCACCCATAAATAAAATGTTGTACAGGAATGGTACATAATACCAACAAGATTAAAATTATAAACATGCAACATCTGGTTATCTTTCTTGTAGGCGTTTCACCATCCAGTGGCTTTATCAATACAAATTCTTGGACATAATTAGAAAACAGAAGAACTATATACAAAAGATGAGGTAATCAGTCCCTTAGATGTTGCATATGTGTCTAATATGGGCCAGTAGGCCTTCTGCAGTGTTCTTCCATTCTTATGTTCTTCCGAAAGAAGCAGAATGACAGGATAAAAGTGTACCAATGTTTTCAGGGTCACTGAGGCGCAATACCATGACTGCAACAGCACACAGGTAACACGCACGCATAGGAGAATGAAACTCATGCTTCATGAGGCAGAAATACATGTTGAAAATAACAAATGAAGAACATAAGAATGGAGGAACACTGCAGCAGGCCTACTGGCCCATACAAGTCAAGTCCTGATCAAAACCACCAATGTATTCGACCAATATATTCCTAAAGTTACCCACAAATCTGTTTCCGTACTCAAAGCATCAATCAAACCCAGCCCCTTCCACTCATATATTTGTTTTATCTCTTTTTAAAGCCGCCCAAAGTCTTAGCTTTTATTACCCCTACTCGGAAGATTGTTCCACACACCGACAACTCTGAAAACGACACTATAACATCATGAAATCTTAGTACAAATGACATCTACACAACCTCTTGCTTACTACTGGCCCATTCCTCGGGTATAACCTACTTCCACTGGGAATCCCGCCTGCCAGTGACAATGCCTTCGTCTGCTGCACGTCCTCCACTTCTCGCCGGTATATAAGCACCAAGCTCCATGACTGTGCTTCAGTTCCTTCAAGACTACGGTGCTCTTCACCAACACCAAGACTGGGGGACTGATTACCTCATCTCTTATATATAATTCTTAACATTATGTTCTTGTATTGTTTTGATAAAGCCACTGGATGGCGAAACGTCTACAAATAAAGATACCCAGATGTTGCACGTGTGTCTAATTCTTCATTCTGTTTGAAAACCAATGCTTCCCTATATCCTTTCTAAATCTAAATTTATCTAACTTAAATCCGTTATTTCTGTTTCTTACTTGTAATAAAGTTGGTAGAATTACCGACAATATGTAAAGTAAAAGGACACAAGTGCAACTAATGTGACATTTATTGTGGCAACGTTTCGCTCTCCAGGAGCTTTATCAAGCCATTACAAACAATACATGGACACAGAGGGTATATAAAGGCTCAGAGTGAGGTGAATACTAGTGAGGTACCATTTCGATGTTCACTAGTGGTAGTAGTAGTAGTAGTAGTAGTGGTAGTGACAAAAGTAATACAATATGGTAGAGCAATTAATTCGTACATGAGTAAAAGGATATAAAAGCTATTACTTGGGTAACATAAAAATAGGTTGGACAAATATGAAACAAGCTGCCTCATTCCAGTTTATATTTGTCCAACCTATTTTTATGTTACCCAAGTAATAGCTTTTATATCCTTTTACTCATGTACGAATTAATTGCTCTACCATATTGTATTACTTTTGTCACTACCACTACTACTACTACCACTAGTGAACATCGAAATGGTACCTCACTAGTATTCACCTCACTCTGAGCCTTTATATACCCTCTGTGTCCATGTATTGTTTGTAATGGCTTGATAAAGCTCCTGGAGAGCGAAACGTTGCCACAATAAATGTCACATTAGTTGCACTTGTGTCCTTTTACTTTACATGTTTCTTACTTGATTCGATATCCACAGTATTTTATTAACATCCCTTTGGGACTGAAGAAGCTACTGGCTGGCGGAACGTTTCCAGAATTAAGATAAACAATTGCTGAAACAAGTCTCCCATTTATCAACTCGTCGGCTTTATAAACCATTTATACACGATATCGCATTTGTTTATGTCCATTATCCACTTACATACTTCAATGATATCCACTTATATACTGCAATGATATCCACTTACATACTTCAATGATATCCACTTATATACTGCAATGATATCCACTTATATACTGCAATGATATCTCCTCTCAAGTGTCGTTGTTTTATGATCAAGGGTAGACTCAGGGTTTTTTTCGTTGAAGGATAAGCTAGCAACAACATGTGAGTCAGGGCTGGTTCCTGCCACAGCTCCCAGGTGAGTCAGGGCTGGTTCCTGCCACAGCTCCCAGGTGAGTCAGGGCTGGTTCCAGCCATGGCTCTCAGGTGAGTCAGGGCTGGTTCCTGCCACAGCTCCCAGGTGAGTCAGGGCTGGTTCCTGCCACAGCTCCCAGGTGAGTCAGGGCTGGTTCCTGCCATGGCTCTCAGGTGAGTCAGGGCTGGTTCCTGCCACAGCTCCCAGGTGAGTCAGGGCTGGTTCCTGCCACAGCTCCCAGGTGAGTCAGGGCTGGTTCCTGCCATGGTTCTCAGGTGAGTCAGGGCTGGTTCCTGCCACAGCTCCCAGGTGAGTCAGGGCTGGTTCCCGCCACAGCTCCCAGGTGAGTCAGGGCTGGTTCCTGCCACAGCTCCCAGGTGAGTCAGGGCTGGTTCCTGCCATGGTTCTCAGGTGAGTCAGGGCTGGTTCCTGCCACAGCTCCCAGGTGAGTCAGGGCTGGTTCCCGCCACAGCTCCCAGGTGAGTCAGGGCTGGTTCCTGCCACAGCTCCCAGGTGAGTCAGGGCTGGTTCCTGCCACAGCTCCCAGGTGAGTCAGGGCTGGTTCCTGCCACAGCTCCCAGGTGAGTCAGGGCTGGTTCCTGCCACAGCTCCCAGGTGAGTCAGGGCTGGTTCCCGCCATAGCTCCCAGGTGAGTCAGGGCTGGTTCCCTCCACAGCTCCCAGGTGAGTCAGGGCTGGTTCCCTCCACAGCTCCCAGGTGAGTCAGGGCTGGTTCCTGCCACAGCTCCCAGGTGAGTCAGGGCTGGTTCCTGCCACAGCTCCCAGGTGAGTCAGGGCTGGTTCCTGCCACAGCTCCCAGGTGAGTCAGGGCTGGTTCCTGCCACAGCTCCCAGGTGAGTCAGGGCTGGTTCCTGCCACAGCTCCCAGGTGAGTCAGGGCTGGTTCCTGCCACAGCTCCCAGGTGAGTCAGGGCTGGTTCCTGCCACAGCTCCCAGGTGAGTCAGGGCTGGTTCCCGCCACAGCTCCCAGGTGAGTCAGGGCTGGTTCCTGCCACAGCTCCCAGGTGAGTCAGGGCTGGTTCCTGCCACAGCTCCCAGGTGAGTCAGGGCTGGTTCCTGCCACAGCTCCCAGGTGAGTCAGGGCTGGTTCCCGCCACAGCTCCCAGGTGAGTCAGGGCTGGTTCCCGCCACAGCTCCCAGGTGAGTCAGGGCTGGTTCCTGCCACAGCTCCCAGGTGAGTCAGGGCTGGTTCCTGCCACAGCTCCCAGGTGAGTCAGGGCTGGTTCCCGCCACAACTCCCAGGTGAGTCAGGGCTGGTTCCTGCCACAGCTCCCAGGTGAGTCAGGGCTGGTTCCTGCCACAGCTCCCAGGTGAGTCAGGGCTGGTTCCTGCCACAGCTCCCAGGTGAGTCAGGGCTGGTTTCTGCCACAGCTCCCAGGTGAGTCAGGGCTGGTTTCTGCCACAGCTCCCAGGTGAGTCAGGGCTGGTTCCTGCCACAGCTCCCAGGTGAGTCAGGGCTGGTTCCTGCCACAGCTCCCAGGTGAGTCAGGGCTGGTTCCTGCCACAGCTCCCAGGTGAGTCAGGGCTGGTTCCTGCCACAGCTCCCAGGTGAGTCAGGGCTGGTTCCAGCCATGGCTCTCAGGTGAGTCAGGGCTGGTTCCTGCCACAGCTCCCAGGTGAGTCAGGGCTGGTTCCTGCCACAGCTCCCAGGTGAGTCAGGGCTGGTTCCTGCCACAGCTCCCAGGTGAGTCAGGGCTGGTTCCAGCCATGGCTCTCAGGTGAGTCAGGGCTGGTTCCTGCCACAGCTCCCAGGTGAGTCAGGGCTGGTTCCTGCCACAGCTCCCAGGTGAGTCATGGCTGGTTCCTGCCACAGCTCCCAGGTGAGTCAGGGCTGGTTCCAGCCATGGCTCTCAGGTGAGTCAGGGCTGGTTCCTGCCACAGCTCCCAGGTGAGTCAGGGCTGGTTCCTGCCACAGCTCCCAGGTGAGTCAGGGCTGGTTCCAGCCATGGCTCTCAGGTGAGTCAGGGCTGGTTCCAGCCATGGGACAGCTTTTATCAGAACAACGTCTAGATCTCAGCAGAACTTTCTCAAATCATCTTACGGAGATCTCTACTCAGAACAAATCCTTGTAGAAGATAATGTCCCGTAGCCCGGTTAGTAGCGCACTCAGCTCACACTCTGAGGATCATGATTTGATCCCCGGTACGGATGGAAACATTTGAGGTGTGTTTCCTTAAGACACCTGCTGTCCCTGCTCACCTAGCAGTAAAATAGGTACCTGGGTGTTAGCCGACTGGTGTGGGTCGCATCCTGGGGGGACAAAATTAGCCTAATTTGCCCAAAATGCTCTCCATAACCAGGTAATTTCTATATCGTAGTATGTCATTGATGTCAGCTATGGTCTTTATAAGTTGTATCATGTACTTGAACAAATAAAGATTATTATTATTATTATTATTATTATTATTATTATTATTATTATTATTATTATTATTATTATTATTATTATTATTATTATTATCGAAATCAATTTTTATTCTTCACATGGGAATCTTTATTGAAGAAACGTTTCGCCACACAGTGGCTTCATCAGTCCAATACAAAGTAGAAATGGGTAAGGAGAGGAGAAGTTTGAGGTAATCAGTCCATGCGTTCAGTCCATCACTCTTGTAGGAAGTGCAGAGTATTGGACTGGTGAAGCCACTGTGTGGCGAAACGTTTCTTCAATAAAGATTATCATGTGTTGCATAAGTGTCTCAATTCTTCAACTTGTCGGTTTTCAAAACCATTCATCACATCTGTCAGACACTGCAACATCATGGGATCTTGGTACAAAGACTTCAACGCTTGCCCAACCTTTGGACGACGACCTACTTACACTAGTGGCACGTCCCACTGTGATCCTGCCTCCTGCTACTTACACTAGTGGCAGGTCCCACTGTGATCCCACCTCCTCCTGCTACTTACACTAGTGGCAGGTCCCACTGTGATCCCGCCTCCTCCTGCTACTTACACTAGTGGCAGGTCCCACTGTGATCCCACCTCCTCCTGCTACTTACACTAGTGGCAGGTCCCACTGTGATCCCGCCTCCTCCTGCTACTTACACTAGTGGCAGGTCCCACTGTGATCCCACCTCCTCCTGCTACTTACACTAGTGGCAGGTCCCACTGTGATCCCGCCTCCTCCTGCTACTTACACTAGTGGCAGGTCCCACTGTGATCCCGCCTCCTCCTGCTACTTACACTAGTGGCAGGTCCCACTGTGATCCCGCCTCCTCCTGCTTCAACTCATCTCACCGCAGTATATAAGCCACCTCTCTGGCCCTGTGCTGCACTTACTACAAGAGTGATGGACTGAACACATCGAATCCAGGTTGAGGGACTGATTACCTCATACTTCTACTCTCCTTACCCATTTCTACTTTGTATTGGACTGATGAAGCCACTGTGTGGCGAAACGTTTCTTCAATAAAGATTCCCATGTGTTGCATAAGTGTCTCAATTCTTCATTCTCAGCTGCACTTCTCCCGTGGAAAACATTACTGTGCAGAAGATCAACCTGTATTTATCTACATACGATAGCGTAATTATCGTAACCTGACGTTCCTTGACAGATAACCTCTGCATAAATAACGAAAAAAGGCACAATACCGTGACTGGAACGATACACAAATAACCCGCACATAAAAGAGAGAAGCTTACGACGACGTTTCGGTCCGACTTGGACCATTTACAAAGTGACTTTGTAAATGGTCCAAGTCGGACCGAAACGTCGTCGTAAGATTCTCTCTTTTATGTGCGGGTTATTTGTGTAACCTCTGCATGATAGCTGGGTCAAGTGGTGCCACGCTACCCTGATGTCGCCCCTCCACACTTGTGAGGGTTTGTGAACGACTATATTTCACAGATACCAGTAGCTGGCGTCGAAACACTTAGTATTTGAGGTGATCAGTCCCTCAGCCTGGAGGTTGAGGGACTGACCACCTCAAATATTTTTTCTCCAAGGTTGATGGACTGATTGCATCATCTTTATTTCATCACTACTGCTGCCTCTGTATTTGACTTAAAAAGATTACTGTTCAGGCGAAACGTCTCATCAATAAAGATATACCCAGCCGATGCACATGGTATTTTATACCATTTCAACCCACACCGAATATTTGGCCAATACGTGGAATGAACTGGAGTGTAACTGGTACCTCGAGGTGCACTTCTCGACCTTACAAAGATTAAATAAAATACAAACTGTATAAAAAAACAGTACGGTAATCATGTGCAGAAACTGTGTTTCTAAGAAAGGTTGAGTTTATCTAAGGTGTTATCAAATTTGTCTTTTCCCCGACTTAATAATAAAAACCTTTATTTATACAAAGTAGAATTTGACAGAAAGCCTTTGGTTCTCCACAAGACTCCAGGCAGCCTAAGTTAACCCTGTCCCCCCAGGATGCGACCCACAACAGTCGGTTAGCATCCAGGTACCTGCTTACTGCTGCGTGAACAGGATGCAGCAGGAGCGGGGGAAATACGCCCAACGCTTCGCCCGTGCCGGGAATCGATCCCGGATCCTCATTGTGTGAGCTGAGGACGCTATCAACCAAGCCACAATGGCCCTTGTGTTAGAGACTGATGCATGACACGGAAGGATTATTATGTAGTCTTTGGCTATCTAATACATTATTTAATACAAACTCTGCACATTGTTAACACAGGAACATTTACCTCCGCTACTTCCAGTCATGATATGCATTAACACGTATTTCTCCTTGTAAGATATTCTTCGTAATGTCAGATTACTATTGTAACACTAATGCATCTTCTTGGCAAATAGTTATATTATATCCGTATATCATTAACCCTTATTTGCCACAAGTATACCATAAATAGTTGAAGTATGATGCAGTCTATAAGTGGTGGACACATATAGCAAGACAGCTGTATTTATAGCTTGATCCCATCAATCCCAGCTGCTTTACCCCCTTTCATTCTACCCACCGCCTCACGCACCTCCCTTACATTCACATCTAGCTCTTCCTCACTCCTAAAAGATGTTATACCCCCCTGTGCAATGCATAAAATATCTGCCTCCCTTTCTTCATCAACATTTAACAGTTCCTCAAAATATTCCCTCCATCTTCCCAATTCCTCCACCTTTCCATCTAATAACTCTCATCTTATGCTTTTAAGCATTAAATCCATTGGTTCCCTAGACTTTCTCAACCTATTAATCTCACTCTAAAACTTTTTCTTATTCTCAGTATTTTTTATTGACAGACCACTCACCTATTCTCACATTTGTTGTCTCTTACACCTCCTCACCACTCTCTTTCCCTCTCTTTTACTCTCCATATCCTCCACCTTCCTTTATCACTTCTGTTTTGTAAAAACCTTTCATATGCTAACTTTCTCTCTTACCACTCTCTTTACCTCATCATTCCACCAATCACTCCTCTTCCCTCCTGCACCCACCCTCCTATATCCACAAACTTCTGCATATATGTGGATATAATTATAACCTTAATTTTTAAAGGGGAGGACAGGTAAGCCAGCGGAAGGCCTTGGTCAGATGACCAAAAGCTACAGTGACAGGTCATCATATGACTAAGACCCACGTCAAGAAGCAACTGTCCTGTTTTCTGACGAATCTTACCTAACCTAACCTTCTGCTGTACACTCTAACATTGCATTCTTAAATCTACCCCATACTTCTTCAACCTCCTTGTTACCTGAATAAAGAGAAGAATATATGAGGGACTTGAGCCGTGACCCTGGTAGATAGCAAATCCAGGACTGTACCATAGCACTTCTGTGACTCATGTATTCGTCAAGGCTATATTTAAAGCTACACAAGGTTTCAGCTTCAGTGACGCTACTCGGGAGTTTGTTCCACTCAGCCACAACTCTATTGCCAAACCAATATTCTCCTGTATTCTTTTTAAATCTATTTTTTTCCAACTTGAAATCATTGCTGTGAGTTCTGTCTTGGTTTGATATTTTTAGCACGTTCTATACATCCCCTTTACTTATTCATAATTTCCATTTATACACCTTAATCATATCCCCCCTCATTCCACTCCTTTCAAGAGATTTATAATGCTCATGGGACAGCGCTAAACCCGCAAGGGGGTGGTAACTCCTCCATGGATAAGAACATAAGACTGAAGGAATATTGTGAGGCCTTAGTAATGAAGTATTGAGATGTGATGAATGGTTTTGAAAACCGACAAGTTGAAGAATTGAGACACTTATGCAATACATGGGAATCTTTATTGAAGAAACGTTTCGCCACACAGTGGCTTCATCAGTCCAATACAAAGTAGAAATGGGTAAGGAGAGTAGAAGTTTGAGGTAATCAGTCCATGTGTTCAGTCCATCACTCTTGTAGGAAGTGCAGAGTATTTGATTGATGAAGCCACTGTGTGGCGAAACGTTTCTTCAATAAAGATTCCCATGTGTTGCATAAGTTTCTCAATTCTTCAACTTGTCGGTTTTCAAAACCATTCATCACATCTGTCAGACACTGCAACATCATGGGATCTTGGTACAAAGACTTCAACGCTTGCCCAACCTTTGGACGACGACCTACTTACACTAGTGGCAGGTCCCACTGTGATCCCACCTCCTCCTGCTACTTACACTAGTGGCAGGTCCCACTGTGATCCCGCCTCCTCCTGCTACTTACACTAGTGGCAGGTCCCACTGTGATCCCGCCTCCTCCTGCTACTTACACTAGTGGCAGGTCCCACTGTGATCCTGCCTCCTCCTGCTACTTACACTAGTGGCAGGTCCCACTGTGATCCCGCCTCCTCCTGCTACTTACACTAGTGGCAGGTCCCACTGTGATCCCGCCTCCTCCTGCTACTTACACTAGTGGCAGGTCCCACTGTGATCCCGCCTCCTCCTGCTACTTACACTAGTGGCAGGTCCCACTGTGATCCCGCCTCCTCCTGCTTCAACTCATCTCACCGCAGTATATAAGCCACCTCTCTGGCCCTGTGCTGCACTTCCTACAAGAGTGATGGACTGAACACATCGATTCCAGGATGAGGGACCGATTACCTCAAACTTCTACTCTCCTTACCCATTTCTACTTTGTATTGGACTGATGAAGCCACTGTGTGGCGAAACGTTTCTTCAATAAAGATTCCCATGTGTTGCATAAGTGTCTCAATTCTTCAAGTATTGAGATGTAAAGTAATTTTTGGATTTCTGTTACTTGTACTTCTTGACATAAAACCAAGTAATCTGTTAGCCTTATTGCGCACATTTAGGCACTATTGTCTTGGCTTCAGATTTCTGCTTACTATGACTCCTCTTGAAGGCTTGCATTGTGTTACAGGTGACAACGTGGCCCGTGGCCTGGTAGGCAACACTCTCGCTTCACACAGTGTCAGTGTTGTAGATGAATGGTTCAGAGAACCGACACGTTGATAAATTAGACACATGTGCAACTCTTGGGTATCTTTATTGAGGAAACGTCTCGCCACACACTGGCTTCATCAGTCCATCTACAATCCTGTCAGACACTGCAACTTCTTGGGATCTTAATACTTGGGAATTCTTCGCTTGCCTAACCCTTGGGCACGACCTACTTCCACATTGAACAAATGTGACACCACCTACGACTGCTGCACCTCTCCTTCCTACGGTATATAAGCTACTTCTCGGCACATATGCTGTATTCTATTCAAGATTGATGGACTGACCACATCGACTCAAGGTTGAGGGACTGATAACCTCATTCTTCTCCTGTTCTTCACGATTCTCCTTTGTATGGACTGGTGAAGCCACTGTGTGGCGAAACGTTTCCTCATTAAAGATACCCAAGAGTTGCACATGTGTCTAATTTATCAGAGCGTCAGTGGTTCAGTCCCCGGTGTGGGTGGCAGTATTGGGCGTGTTTCCTTACACCTGTTGTCCCGCTCACCTAGCAGGCAAGCAGGTACCTGGGTGTTAGTCGACTGGTGTGGGTCGCATCCTGGGGGACAAGATTGAGTACCCCAATGGAAATAAGACAGTCCCTCGATGATGCACCTTCTAGGGTTATCCTGGGTGGCTAACCCTCCGGGGTTAAAAATCCGAACAAAATCTTTTTTCTTAACTTGACGACCTGGTCTGAGACCTGGCTGTGGGGTGACGTTATCCACATATCCTCTTAAAGATAACAGATAAGCACTTTCAAGTAACCTTCACAGCATTTTTTCGCACAGGAGAACTTCTGTTGACAGTATATTAATGTTGATCATTTCTGCCAACAGACTTATTGTAGTGGGAAGGTTTGAACGGTTTGGTCCGACTAAGAATTTAACTTCTCTTTTTGGTATATATGGTGGGACACTAAGAATCTTTATTGGCAAAGCATTTCGCCCTGGTCTCAGACCGGCCCGCGGGGGCGCTGACCCCCGAAACCCTCTCCAGGTATACTCCAGGTAAGCTGCAGGATGCGTCAGTGGAGATACAGAGTTGAATTACATTCCTGGAGGCGGTAGACGACGTGGAGTAGTTTGAGGTGATCAGTCCCGCGGCCTTAGTGCAAGATAATCAGTCTCTTACACCAAGGCTGAGGGACTGATCACCTCAAACTCCCTCTCCACGGCCTCTGCTGTCTCCAGGAGTGTAATTCATCTCTGTATTCAACTAATTATAAGCTTGCAGCGCAGGAGAAACATTTCGTTAATAAACATTAATGGTGTTGCACACGTGTCTTATCAACCTGTCGATATTGTATACCATTTGTAATATGATAAATGGTGGGGATATTTCCCCTTTCGTCTAAATTTGTTGACACGACCGATGAGAGGGAAGGAAGCATACATATGGACTGCGCAATGTGACAAATACTGAGAATAGATTTACTTGAACATTAAAATGGTATAAAATACCGACACATTGTTAGGTAAGACACATATGCAACAGGTATCTTTATTATGAAACGTTTCGCCTACACAGTAGGCTTCTTCAGTCGAGTACAGAAAAGTTGATAGAAGCAGAAGATACTTGAAGACGATGTAATCAGTCCATCACCCTTAAAGTTTTGAGGTGGTCAGTCCCTCAGTCTGGAGAAGAGCATTGTTCCATAGTATGAAACAATATGGAGATGAAGTGACAGGATGGAGCTTTTTATAGCGCCAAGAGGTGAGACGCAGGCCACTAGGAGAGGTAAGAACTCAGATGATGAGAGGTCAGGTCCCTCTCAAATCCAGCCGCTCTCACTAGTGGAAGTTGTCGAAGTTGATTGCAGGTCTGTACCAAGATACCCTTGTGTTGCAGTGTCTGACAGATTGAACATTAAAATGGTATAAAATACCGACAGATTGTTAGGTAAGACACATATGCAACAGTTAGGTATCTTTATTTTGAAACGTTTCGCCTACTCAGTAGGCTTCTTCAGTCAAGTACAGAAAAATTGATAGAAGCAGAAGATACTTGAAGACGATGTAATCAGTCCATCACCCTTAAAGTTTTGAGGTGGTCAGTCCCTCAGCCTGGAGAAGAGCATTGTTCCATAGTATGTTTCATACTATGGAACAATGCTCTTCTCCAGGCTGAGGGACTGACCACCTCAAAACTTTAAGGGTGATGGACTGATTACATCGTCTTCAAGTATCTTCTGCTTCTATCAATTTTTCTGTACTTGACTGAAGAAGCCTACTGAGTAGGCGAAACGTTTCAAAATAAAGATACCTAACTGTTGCATATGTGTCTTACCTAACAATCTGTCGGTATTTTATACCATTTTAATGTTCAATCTGTCAGACACTGCAACACAAGGGTATCTTGGTACAGACCTGCAATCAACTTCGACAACTTCCACTAGTGAGAGCGGCTGGATTTGAGAGGGACCTGACCTCTCATCATCTGAGTTCTTACCTCTCCTAGTGGCCTGCGTCTCACCTCTTGGCGCTATAAAAAGCTCCATCCTGTCACTTCATCTCCATATTGTTTCATACTATGGAACAATGCTCTTCTCCAGACTGAGGGACTGACCACCTCAAAACTTTAAGGGTGATGGACTGATTACATCGTATAGATTTACTTGCTTTGTGATTATAATTTATTCTGCAGTACGAGAGAGTTGGTCACAGCGGTACACAGCTTGAACATTAAAATGGTATAAAATACCGACAGGTTGTTAGGTAAGACACATATGCAACAGTTAGGTATCTTTATTTCGAAACGTTTCGCCTACACAGTAGGCTTCTTCAGTCGAGTACAGAAAAGTTGATAGAAGCAGAAGATACTTGAAGACGATGTAATCAGTCCATCACCCTTAAAGTTTTGAGGTGGTCAGTCCCTCAGTCTGGAGAAGAGCATTGTTCCATGGAATGAAACAATATGGTACACAGCTGCTAATGGAACGTTAAAGTTGACTATGTTTAAAACTAGATATGTTTAAAAAATGGTGACTTAAAGTCATTTTTTGCTTCCTCTGATTTCTGGGTGGAAAGAACGAGTTTCTTGTACAAACATTATGGTAAATTTCACACTAATAGTACTTTATATATAGTGACTAAACATATCAACTCTAGGTTGAGTGACTGATTACCTCAGATTCCTTCTCATCTTCCACCTTTCTCTTCATTGGACTGAAGAAGCCACTGCGTGGCGAAACGTTTCTGTAATAAAGATTTAAGCATAAGTGTCTCATTCAGATGAGAGTTGTCTGGGACACTTATTGTGAGCCTTGTAGCTCAGTGGTAGTGCTGAACTGCTGACTCTCATTCTACAGTTCGAGTCCTCGTTCATTCTTCTGTTCAGTCACTGACAGTCGTTTATTACGACTTGAGTTTATAGATTATATGCTTCTGAGGGGTGAGGAAAAAAAATGTACTATGAAAGCTGGGTCTGTGAGAGGTGTCAGTTGGGTCATAGATGGTGACCTCTGCTTAGCATGGTCTAACTCTAGGCAGGTCTAACTCTAGGCAAGTCCATTTATCAAGTTATTAAAAATGTACGAGAAGATACCTTCCCTATGAGGATAGACTAAGGGCCCTGAAACTGCACTCTCTAGAAAGACGTAGAATTAGGGGGGATATGATTGAGGTGTATAAATGGAAGACAGGAATAAATAAAGGGGATGTAAATAGTGTGCTGAAAATATCTAGCCTAGACAGGACTCGCAGCAATGGTTTTAAGTTGGAAAAATTCAGATTCAGGAAGGATATAGGAAAGTACTGGTTTGGTAATAGAGTTGTGGATGAGTGGAACAAACTCCCAAGTACCGTTATAGAGGCCAGAACGTTGTGTAGCTTTAAAAATAGGTTGGATAAATACATGAGTAGATGTGGGTGGGTGTGAGTTAGACCTGATAGCTTGTGCTACCAGGTCGGTTGCCGTGTTCCTCCCTTAAGTCAATGTGACCTGACCTGACTAGGTTGGGTGCATTGGCTTAAGCCGGTAGGAGACTTGGACCTGCCTCGCATGGGCCAGTAGGCCTTCTGCAGTGTTCCATCGTTCTTATGTTCTTATGTTCTTATGTGTACGTGAATAGCATTGTTATCAACTAAGTACGAGCCTAAATACTAGAAAATACCTCTAATGTACTTGAATAACATTGTTATTATTATTATTATTATTATTATTATTATTATTATTATTATTATTATTATCATTGATAAGGAACTGCTTTGTATGGGCCAGTAGACCTTCTGCAGTGTTCCTCCATTCTTATGCTAAACTCGTGGTGTTCATACAGGAGTTGGTGAATGGGAAGCAAAACATATTTGATCCGAGGAAGAGGAGGATAGCAGTACAGCAGACTTGTCAAGGAGAGTTACAGAAAGCTCTCGACGACACTGTTCTTGACGTCATGGGAATTCTCTAGTTATCACAGGATATTATCTTCTGGGAGACTAACTGATACCAGCACACGCCACTCACAGCTCAAGCCTCGAGACTGATTACCTCAAACTTCTCCTCTCTTTACCCATTTCTACTTTGTATTAGACTGATGAAGCCACTGTTTGGCGAAACGTTTCCTCAATAAAGATACCCAAGAGATGCACATGTGTCTAATTTATCAAAGATTCCCATATGTTGTATAAGTGTCTCAATCTTCAACTTGTCGGTTTCAACACCATTTATCACAATGTTGGTAATGTTAGGTAAAAGAACGACGCATGTGCAGCTAATGCGACATTTCTATTGTGGCAACGTTTCGCTCTCCAGGAGCTTTGTCAAGCTGCACATGTGTCTAATTTATGAAGCTGTTACAAACAATACGGGGACTCAGAGAGTATATATGGATATTAGAGGCAGGTGCAAGGCATAATATAATCGTTGTAGGTAGTTAGTTTAATATATTTATTATATACCTCATACCCATGGTGTGGGCGGTAGTCAAAAATATTACAGAAGTACATAATGGGTCCAGAGGTTGTACCGCAAAGTTTTGACAGTGTACAAATTTCAGTGGTAATAATCCGTTTATATGTTTATATCTGGTCACAAGCGTAAGGAGTTATTAATGCAGACATTAATTATGTCACACACACACACACACACACACTTGGAGCTTGGACTCGACCCCTGCAACCTCAACTAGGTGAGTACACATGGAAAAGGGAGAGAATGGACCTAGTAGCGACCAGTGAAGCAGGGCCGGGAGCTATGACTCGACCCCCGCAACCACAATTAGGTGAGAATTAGTTGTGTACACATACACAGTGAAGAGGCGGGGCCAGGAGCTATGGTTCGACCCCTGCACACATACACTTTATGATAAAGTAACAGAAGTAAGACGCAAGAGAGAGGGGTGGGTTGATTGCATCTTCTTGGACTGCAAGAAGGCCTTTGACACAGTTCCTCACAAGAGATTAGTGCAGAAGCTAGAGGATCAGGTTCATATAACAGGAAGGGCACTGCAATGGATCAGAGAATACCAGACAGGGAGGCAACAACGAGTCATGGTACGTAATGATGTATCACAATGGGCACCTGTGACGAGCGGGGTCCCACAGGGGTCGGTCCTAGGACCAGTGCTATTTTTGGTATATGTGAACGACATGATGGAAGGGTTAGACTCAGAAGTGTCCCTGTTCGCAGACGATGTGAAGTTAATGAGGAGAATTAAATCAGATGAGGACCGGGCAGAACTTCAAAGAGACCTGGACAGACTGGACACCTGGTCCAGCAACTTCCTTCTCGAATTTAATCCCTCCAAATGCAAAGTCATGAAGACAGGGGAAGGGCACAGAAGACCGCAGACAGAGTATAGGCTAGGTGGCCACAGAGTGCAAACCTCGCTCAAGGAGAAAGATCTTGGAGTGAGTATAACACCGAGCATGTCTTCGGAAGCACACATCAACCAGGTAACTGCTGCAGCATATGGGCGCCTGGCAAACCTGAGAAGAGCGTTCCGATACCTTAATAAGGAATCGTTCAAGACACTGTACACCGTGTACGTCAGGCTCATACTGGAGTATGCAGCACCTGTTTGGAAC
Source organism: Cherax quadricarinatus (assembly GCF_038502225.1). Taxonomy (NCBI): domain Eukaryota; kingdom Metazoa; phylum Arthropoda; class Malacostraca; order Decapoda; family Parastacidae; genus Cherax; species Cherax quadricarinatus. The sequence goes on from NC_091292.1 coordinate 102,238,102, forward strand.
CCGCACTTGATAAAGCACGTCAAGAAACTAGAGAAAGTGCAAAGGTTTGCGACAAGGTTAGTTCCAGAGCTAAGGGGAATGTCCTATGAAGAAAGGTTAAGGGAAATCGGCCTGACGACACTAGAGGACAGGAGGGTCAGGGGAGACATGATAAAGACATATAAAATACTGCGCGGAATAGACAAGGTGGACAAAGACAGGATGTTCCAGGGAGGGGACACAGAAACAAGTGGTCACAATTGGAAGTTGAAGACACAGATGAGTCAGAGAGATATTAGGAAGTATTTCTTCAGTCATAGAGTTGTCAGGCAGTGGAATAGCCTAGAAAGTGATGTAGTGGAGGCAGGAACCATACATAGTTTTAAGACGAGGTATGATAAAGCTCAGTAGCAACCGGTGAAGAGGCGGGGCCAGGAGCTAGGACTCGACCCCTGCAACCACAAATAGGTGAGTACAAATAGGTGAGTACACACACACACACACACACACACACACACACACACACACACACACACACACACAGTCCCAGAGCTAAGAGGTATGTCCTACGAGGAGAGGTTAAGGGAAATCAACCTGACGACACTGGAGGACAGGAGAGGTAGGGGGACATGATAACGACATACAAAATACTGAGAGGAATTGACAAGGTGGACAAAGACAGGATGTTCCAGAGATAGGACACAGCAACAAGGGGACACAGCAACAAGGGGACACAGCAACAAGGCGACACAGCAACAAGGGGACACAGCAACAAGGGGACACAGCAGCAAGGGGACACAGTTGGAAGTTGAAGACACAGATGAATCACAGGGATGTTAGGAAGTATTTTTTCAGCCACAGAGTAGTCAAGAAGTGGAATAGTTGGGGAAGCGATGTAGTGGAGGCAGGATCCATACATAGCTTTAAGCAGAGGTATGATAAAACTCACGGTTCAGGGAGTGACCTAGTAGCGACCAGTGAAGAGGCGGGGCCAGGAGCTTGGACTCGACCCCTGCAACCTCAACTAGGTAAGTACACACACACACAATGCTAGGTAAGCAATATAAACACAAATGCAGTATAATGTGATCCTTTATTGACTACGTTTCGCCCACACAGTGGGTAAGTGAACTTTGGAAGGAACGCGAGTATTTATAGTTGAGGTCAGTGAGCTGATGAAAGTCAAGGTACTTTTTAGACTCGAGCAACCTCAACTAGGTAAGTACACACACACACGTGGTAATGCTTTGTTTACAGTGAGCAAAGTCAAGGTATTTTTAAGAACATAAGAACATAAGAAAGAAGGAACACTGCAGCAGGCCTACTGGCCCATGCGAGGCAGGTCCAAGCCTCCTACCGGCTTAAGCCAATGCCCCAACCTAGTCAGGGCAGGTCACATTCACTTAAGGAAGGAACACGACAACTGACCTAGTAGCACAAGCTAGTCAGGTCCAACTCACACCCACCCACATCCACTCATGTATTTAACTAACCTATTTTTAAAACTACACAACGTTTTAGCCTCATTAACTATACTTGGGAGTTTGTTCCACTCATCCACAACTCTATTACGAAACCAGTGCTTTCCTATATCCTTCCTGAATCTGAATTTTTCCAACTTAAAACCATTGCTGCGAGTCCTGTCTAGGCTAGATATTTTCAGCACACTATTTACATCCCCTTTATTTATTCCTGTCTTCCACTTATACACCTCAATCATATCCCCCCTAATTCTACGCCTTTCTAGAGAGTGCAGATTCAGGGACCTCAGTCTATCCTCATAGGGAAGATTTCTGATACATGGGATCAACTTTGTCATCCTCCTTTGTACATTTTCCAGAGCATTTATATCCATTCTATAATACGGTGACAAAAACTGTGCAGCATAATCTAAATGAGGTCTAACCAAGGATATATAGAGTTGAAGAACAACCTGAGGACTCCTATTATTTATGCTTCTTGATATGAAGCCAAGGATTCTGTTAGCTTTATTGCGGACACTTGTGCACTGTTGTCTTGGTTTCAGATTACTGCTAACCAGGACTCCTAAATCTTTTTCGCAATCCTTAACATTAAGATGGACATTATTTAGATTATATGTGGCATGGTTATTGTCCTGTCCAACATTTAGAACTTTACATTTGTCTATATTAAACTGCATCTGCCACTTCTCCGACCACTGCATCAGTCTATTTAAATCTTCCTGGAGTGCTCTAATGTCCTCGTCAGAATGAATTCGACGGCCTATTTTGGTGTCATCGGCAAACTTGCTTATGTCGCTCTTTATGCCCTCATCTATGTCGTTTATGTAGATTGTGAACAACAGGGGGCCCAACACTGACCCCTGTGGAACACCGCTCGTGACGCTTCCCCACTCTGATTTCTCCCTATTTATAAGAACATAAGAACATAAGAACGAAGGAACACTGCAGAAGGCCTACTGGCCCATGCGAGGCAGGTCCAAGTCTCCTACCGGCTTAAGCCAATGCACCCAACCTAGTCAGGTCAGGTCACATTGACTTAAGGGAGGAACACGGCAACCGACCTGGTAGCACAAGCTATCAGGTCTAACTCACACCCACCCACATCCACTCATGTATTTATCCAACCTATTTTTAAAGCTACACAACGTTCTGGCCTCTATAACGGTACTTGGGAGTTTGTTCCACTCATCCACAACTCTATTACCAAACCAGTACTTTCCTATATCCTTCCTGAATCTGAATTTTTCCAACTTAAAACCATTGCTGCGAGTCCTGTCTAGGCTAGATATTTTCAGCACACTATTTACATCCCCTTTATTTATTCCTGTCTTCCATTTATACACCTCAATCATATCCCCCCTAATTCTACGTCTTTCTAGAGAGTGCAGATTCAGGGCCCTTAGTCTATCCTCATAGGGAAGGTTTCTGATACATGGGATCAACTTTGTCATCCTCCTTTGTACATTTTCCAGAGAATTTATATCCATTCTGTAATAAGGTGACCAAAACTGTGCAGCATAATCTAAATGAGGCCTAACCAAGGATGTATAGAGTTGAAGAACAACCTGAGGACTCCTATTATTTATGCTTCTTGATATGAAGCCAAGGATTCTATTAGCTTTATTGCGAACACTTATGCACTGTTGTCTTGGTTTCAGATTACTGCTAACCAGAACTCCTAAATCTTTTTCGCAATCCGTAATATTAAGATCTACATTATTTAGTTTATATGTGGCATGGTTATTGTCCTGTCCAACATTTAGAACTTTGCATTTGTCTATATTAAACTGCATCTGCCACTTCTCCGACCACTGCATCAGTCTATTCAAATCTTCCTGGAGTGCTCGAATGTCCTCGTCAGAATGAATTCGACGGCCTATTTTGGTGTCATTGGCAAACTTGCCGATGTCGCTCTTTATGCCCTCATCTATGTCGTTTATGTAGATTGTGAACAGCAGGGGGCCCAACACTGACCCCTGTGGAACACCGCTCGTGACACTTCCCCACTCTGATTTCTCCCCATTTATGCAAACTCTCTGCTGCCTATTTGTCAACCATGCCTCTATCCAGGAAAAAATTTCTCCTCCTATTCCATGTGCTTTAATTTTCCTCAATAGTCTCTGATGTGGGACCCTGTCAAAAGCCTTACTGAAGTCCATATACACAATATCATATTCATTACCATGATCTACCTCCTCAAATACCTTAGTGAAAAAAGTTAATAAATTCGTAAGGCAGGAACGCCCCTTTGTAAAACCATGCTGAGATTCGTTGATTAATTTATGCTTTTCAAGGTGGCTACGAACTGCCTCGGCAATTATTGATTCCATAAATTTTCCCACTATGGAGGTTAGGCTTATTGGTCTATAGTTCGAAGCTAAGGACCTGTCACCTGTTTTGAAAATAGGTATCACATTTGCCATTTTCCACTTATCTGGCACCATGCCAGTTTGTAGTGATATGTTGAAAAGATTAGCCAAAGGTGTGCTAAGCTCCTCTTTACATTCCTTTAGAACCCTTGCATACAGTTCATCAGGGCCTGGGGATTTGTTAGGTTTTAATTTATCTATTTGCCTAAGGACCATGTCACTTGTGACCCTAATCGTGCATAGTTTATCATCCTGTTCTACATAATTTATTATTTCTGGAATATCGCTGGTATCCTCCTGAGTAAAAACTGAGAGGAAGTATGTGTTAAAAATTCTACACATTTCCTTATTACTGTCTGTGAGCTGACCCGAGTAACTTTTGAGTGGGCCTATCTTGTCCCTGATCTTACTTCTGTATACCTGAAAGAATCCTTTTGGGTTAGTCTTCGATTCTCTTGCAACTTTAACCTCATAATCTCTCTTTGCTTTTCTTATTCCCTTTTTTATTTCTCTCTTTAACTGAATATATTGATTTTTTAATTGCACCTCTCCTCTTTTGATTTGCCTATATATGCCTCTTTTGACAAATGAGATGTTTTAATCTATTGTTAATCCATTTAGGATCATTTTTGCTTGATCTGATTTCCTTATTTGGAACATAAGTTGTCTGAGCAGCTAGAACTATGCCCTGGAAAACGTCATATCGGCAATCATCACCACCTACCTGACCTATAGTCAGGTCATTTCAGTTCAGCCCACCCAAGTAATTTTTCAGTCCTATGAAATCAGCCAAGCGAAAGTCTGGGACAGAGACTTGATTGCCATTATTAGGGGAATTCCATGATATATTAAAACTGAGTGATTTGTGATCACTTTCCCCGAGCTCATCATTAACCTCAAGATTATTAATTAGCGTTTCCCTGCTGGCAAGAACCAAGTCAAGCAGGTTATTTCCTCTAGTTGGCTCTGTCACAAACTGTTTTAAAAAACAATCCCGAATCGTATCAAGAAAGTCACTTGATTCTAAATTTCCTGTCAAATTGCTCCAGTCAATGTGTCTATAATTGAAATCTCCCATTATCTCAACATTTTCGTATGTAGAGGCCTTACGAATTTCATCCCATAGAAGTTTACCGCACTCCCTATCAAGATTTGGGGCCCTGTAAATCACACCCAAAATTAGTTTTTCTCGGCCCTCGAGAAGCTGTAACCAAACAGATTCAGTGGCTGACGCTTCTAATTTTATATCTTGTCTAACACACCAATTTAAATTGTCTCTGACATACATCGCTACTCCACCACCCTTCCTGTTGACCCTGTCAGTGTGGAATAATTTATAGCCTTGTATGTGACATTCAGAAGGCATCTCTCTATCTTTCAGATTGAGCCAGGTCTCTGTTATAACAATGATATCTATGTTTCCTGCACTTGCAATTAATCTTAGCTCATCTATCTTATTTCTTACACTCCTGCTATTAGTATAATGGACCTTAAGGGAGCTAGTCCCTTGCTGCCCTGTGCTGTCTCCCTTTGTTTGCTGACATGAGCTATTGTCTATATTTATAACTTCATTATGAATGTCTTTTATACATTTACTGTTTTCAACCCTAGTGTTGCAACCTGACTGTTTCCCACACACACCCATACCTCTATCTTCTATCAGTTTAAAATCATAGGCATTTCAGCAATGGCCTTCTCGATTGAGTTTGAAAGTGCTACCACCCCAGCCCCAGAAAGATGTACCCCATCCCTGGTATACATATCATGTTTGCCATAAAAGTTGTTCCAGTTGTCAATGAATGGGATTGCAAGTTCCTTGCAGTATCTGTCTAGCCAGCAATTTACACCAATTGCCCTAGACGACCATTCATTGCCCACTCCCCTTCTAGGCAAGATGCTACATATAATTGGGACCCCTCCCTTAGACTTAATTAAATCTATAGCTGACCTGTACTTATCTAGCAGCTCTTCTCTCCTACCCTTCCCAATATCATTTCCACCAGCACTGAAACAGATAATAGGCTTGTTCCCATTACCTGACATGATATTATCCAACCTGCCGACTATGTCACTAACACCAGCTCATGGGAAGCACACTCTATCTCTTACCTTCTTATTTCTATTACAGAAGGCACGGTCCATATATCTTACCTGTGAGTCACCAACCACAAGTATGCGCTTACTTCCATTTGCAGGTGAAGTAGTACCTTTACCTTCGCTGGCCACTGAAGTACACTCATCCTGAAGAACAGAGAAGTGATTTCCTACCTTCAAATCTTCTCTCTTAACTTTCCTTATCTTGATGCTCTTCCCATTACTGGGAACCACTTGCCACTTGTAGTAAGTGCTGGACTGCACCTCACTGCTGGTAGCCGTTGCTACCTCCCCACCTACAGCTTCCTCGCACCGAGAGACAGACTGCACCTCGCTGCTGGTAGCCTCATTCCCCTCCACCATATCAGCCACCTCACACTCGCTCCCAACCCCACTGAGGTGAACCTTCAGCCTCCTAATTTCCTCTTGGAGAAGCAAGACTTCCTCCTTCAACTCTCTAACCTCAATTTTTAAAACACTGCAAAAGCAAGCCATGGCTTTGTAACCGTCCACACTAATCCCCAAAGCAGCTCAGGGCCTGTGACCTCACGTGACGACTGACCACTATGGATATAATACTTGGACATTTCTCTGAATTCATTAATTTGATCGCATACCAGCACATAATGACGCAAAATGTGACAATTGTCCAGCTGGTGGTGATTTAACCTGCCAAACATACTTTTATCTCAGCCAGAGCCGGACGGTAGTGACATCCAAGAATCGGCTTACTTTGTTGGATGCACCATAAACATGTGGCTCCTCCTACATGATGGAATAATGATAGATGGACTTACTCTCTCAGTCGTCAATAAAGTTCAGTTGAAGTTTTTTTCTTATTGTTCTCAAACTGCTAACTGACAACTCAAGATTGTAAGGTAGTAGTAATAGTTGTAGTAGTACTTGTGGTAGTAGTAGTAGTAGCAACAGCTATATGATGGCGGGGGTTATTGTTGTGAGGAGAATTCTTGTTAATACGTCAAAAATGATGAACCTGCCTTTATTTTAGTTGTGTTAGAAATAGTCATTAATGATGACTCAAACCATTTACGCTACGGAAACTGAGTTGTTTAATCACTAGGGGCGGGTCCAAACCAGCTCTTCACCTTAGCCTGAAGCATATCACCCAGCGAGCACTGTCTGCAGTCTGCTCCCTCCTCTATGCCATCAACATGCCCTCTCTACACTGCCTCACAGTGCCATGCAGCTGGGTTAGCCCTGGCTTTTTCATCTACAACTCAAGACCTATCAAGACCAACTATTCTTCGTCTGTCCACACTTCCCCACTCACCCACCGGAGTCCCAACAGAAGAGCCTGCTATATGTGTTAAGAACATAAGAACATAAGAACGAAGGAACACTGCAGAAGGCCTACTGGCCCATGCGAGGCAGGTCCAAGTCCCCACCGGCTTAAGCCAATGCACCCAACCTAGTCAGGTCAGGTCACATTGACTTAAGGGAGGAACACGGCAACCGACCTGTTAGCACAAGCTATCAGGTCTAACTCACACCCACCCACATCTACTCATGTATTTATCCAACCTATTTTTAAAGCTACACAACGTTCTGGCCTCTATAACGGTACTTGGGAGTTTGTTCCACTCATCCACAACTCTATTACCAAACCAGTACTTTCCTATATCCCTCCTGAATCTGAATTTTTCCAACTTAAAACCATTGCTGCGAGTCCTGTCTAGGCTAGATATTTTCAGCACACTATTTACATCCCCTTTATTTATTCCTGTCTTCCACTTATAAACCTCAATCATATCCCCCCTAATTCTACGTCTTTCTAGAGAGTGCAGTTTCAGGGCCCTTAGTCTATCCTCATAGGGAAGGTTTCTGATACATGGGATCATCTTTGTCATCCTCCTTTGTACATTTTCCAGAGAATTTATATCCATTCTGTAATACGGTGACCAAAACTGTGCAGCATAATCTAAATGAGGCCTAACCAAGGATGTATAGAGTTGAAGAACAACCTGAGGACTCCTATTATTTATGCTTCTTGATATGAAGCCAAGGATTCTATTAGCTTTATTGCGAACACTTATGCACATGATTCGCTGCCTGACTACGGTGGAGTGCGGTTGTGCCCAGCACCCCTCTGCTGTCTTTCAGGCGAGCTACCACAGTACATCAACAACCATTGAGTAGTGTGGACGTGCGCTGCTCATTTTGGGATATCAAAATGGCTGAACATACAGTACGGAGAGTAAATACTATCTGCATAGAGCTGGTTCGTGGTACGTTAAGTGGAGATACGATGAACGTACTTCTCCCTAACATCATCAGGGACACATATGGTATCCCCAACGAGGAATTATATGGCGTCGCTCTTAATGGTTTGTCAAGAATCTTCGTGAAATTTCTGAGAGCCGGCTTCTACACAAGAATTGTCGAGCAGTACCAGGAACAACGCATGAGTGTGAATTCAGCGATGGATGTTGTGTTACATGATGTTTCCAAGTACTACACATGGGTGAAGGTACGGAATGTACCCTTCGAGGCTACGGCGTATGGACTACAGGAGTTTTTTCGCAGTTATGGGACAGTGCATTCTGCAACCATGGGGGTATGGAGGGATGGTCCGTATGAAGGAATGCCGGAAGGTTCTTACACCCTTAAAATGTCTTTAACAAGGCCTATACCATCCTATGTAACGATGACCGGTTGTAGAACACAGGTTTATGTGTACTATGCGGGTCAGAGAAAAACATGTCGTCTGTGCAGCTCTTATGAGCACATGGCAGCCCAGTGTCCTAGGAGGCAGGCTCCTCGAATTCTGGAAACGCCGATTGTGATTCAACAGTCGTGTGATTTGGTGCCTGGCTCTGTTGCCTCTGGAGGCCGGAGGCCTGATCTCTGGAGCAAGGAGGTCGACCGGGAGGTGGCGGAGGAGGAGACGTGTGTCACTATCCCAGGGGAGTCGGGGGAGTCGAAGGTGTTAGCTGAGGAGTCTTTAGTCCAGGAAGCTTCGACTCAGGAGGGTTTACTGGCAGATGTCATCAAGGATTTTTTGGATGGGGATGAGCCCGGTGTAGAAGGTGTCCTCAGTTTATGTGAAGTTGGAGAGCTGGAGGGACAACAAATTGTGGAGAAAGACTTGAGTAAGAAAAGGCTGGAGTGTGTGGTGGCCGTGGAGGTACACCAGGAGGATTCGTCTGAGGGTGAGATGTGTGTAAGTGGAAGTTCTAGAAAAAGAACTGCGGCATCAGAGATAGACGAGGTTATTACCCCGGGGCAGAGGCCGGGGAAGAAGTCATGGGCAGCGGTTGTGGAGCCGATGCCACATAGTGCTAGAGGTGCGCCTGAGTTGCACAGTGGGAGAGGGAGGGGGGAGGTGACTGCACAGGATAACTCGAGTGGTAAGGGAATACGCAATGTGAAAAGTGCAGCGAGTAAATCCCAGCGGCATAGGGGAAAGCCGCCACTTCTATAATTTTCAGAAGTGTCACGCTTAATGTCAATGGACTTAAGACTGAGGTTAAGAAAGTTTGGTTGGAGTGGTTTTTACGGCGGTTTGATGTAGATATTTGCTTTTTGCAAGAGCATAATCATAGGGCTGGTTGTGTGTTGCGGTTAAAAGGATATCGGATGTATGTTACCAGTGGTTTGCAATTGAAAGGTGGGGTAGCAGTGGCGATAAAGGAGACCAGCCCCTTGCGTGTCATCGGCTGGGAAGAGGGGGGGGGTGGGAGGGTCGTGAGGGTGGATGGTGTCTGGGGTGAGAGTCGAGCTAGTTTTGTAGGAGTTTACATGCCAGCAACTAGCAATACCAGGGTAAAAGTAGATTTTGTCAGAGAGGTATTGCTGTATCACTTGAGAGGTTTGCCTGCTATAACAGTAATAGGTGGTGATTGGAATTGTGTGATTAGGAGTGGTGATGTCGAACCGAGAGGGGCGGGTTGTGTGCTGAGTGTGCTGAGGGATGTATTGCGAGATATTGGGGTTGTTGATGTGGTGGGGAGGGGGGGATACCTAGTGGAGCACACGTTCGTCCGTAGGGGATATGAAGCGCGATTGGACAGAATTTATATTAAGCAGGGTATAGATGTTGTGAGGGTGCAAACCTTCGATGTGGGGTTTTCGGATCACAGGGCGGTAATAGCAGATTTGATGTGGGATGGAGTGGTGCGTATTTATTCTGGGTACTGGAAATTAAATGTAAGGCTTCTTAAGGAGGAGGTGGAGGGGCCTTTTTTCAGTGATTGGTGGTTGCCTTTTTGGGAGGCTAGGGACAGGGAGATAGATCTGTTAGATTGGTGGGAAATGCAGGCAAAACCGGGAATAGCGAATTTTTTTAAGGTTAGGGGACGGGAAGAGGCGAGGTGGCGTTTTGGGTTGCAAAATTATCTGGAGGGACAGTTGCAAGATTGTTATGTTGGGGGAGGTGGTATGAGGGATGACATGGACAGTCTGAGGAGTAGGATCGCTGAAATACACAATGATAGGTTTGATGCAATTAGGGTTAGGGCGGGGTTAGAGGATGTATTGTGGGGTGATAAGCCGTCTGGGTTTGTTTTACGTAAATTTAGGGACCGACAGAGTGTAACCACCATTCTACAATTGGAGACAAGCCCTGGGGTGGGAGGGTATCCAGTGGGTCGAGTCCTATCCAATACTGAAAGTATGAGTCTCTATGCTGATAGTTGGTTTAGGGAGAAATGGAGTTGGAGGGAGGGGGGTTCCTGGGAGGGTATTTTTGAAGGGGGGTTCCATAGCATTTTAAGTGAGCAGGATAGAGTGGGGTTGGAGGTTGGTATAAGTGAGGTTGAGGTGGAAGAGGCAGTTTTCGGGATGAGTACCGGGAAAACACCAGGGATAGACGGTATACCAAATGATTTTTATAGAGCACATTGGGGGTGTATTAGGCAGTGCTTTGTTAGGCTATTGGATCATATGTTAACTAGTGGGAAGTTGGGCACATCGCAAAGTACGGGTGTCATAGTTTTGGTGCCAAAGAAGAGGGGGGGTAGAGAGTTGAGTGCTTACCGAGCAATATCTTTGATGTGTGCAGATTACAAGGTTTTTGCGAAAATTTTGGGTAATAGACTGAAGAAGGTCATGGGGTCGGTGATACATGGGGGACAATTTGGTATCCCGGGGAGGAGTATGCGGGTAGGTCATGGACGTATTCGGGATTTCCTTGAGGGTAGTAGTAAGGGAGGTATTCTAGGTCTGGATTGGGAGAAAGCTTATGATTATGTTGATAGGGACTTTTTGTTTGAGAGTATGGTGAGAATGGGTTTTGGAGGGAGGGTGGTTGGATGGGTGAGGACATTGTATGAGAATGCATCGATGAGAGTACAGGTAAATGGTAGGTTGGGTAGTTCAGTAAGCATGGGGAGGGGTTTAAGGCAGGGGTGTCCACTCTCCCAAATACTCTTTGCATGTATGCAGAATCCTTTCTATGTTCTGGTTGATGGTGGGATGGGAAGGATGGGGGAGAGAGGTGGATTTTGTGGGAATATTGTTGGTTATGTAGATGATACAACTGTTTTACTTAATGAGATAGAAGATTTAAGTAAAGTGGGAAGGGTAATTGAGATTTTTGGGAATGCTACTGGGATGAGAGTTAATAAGCAGAAATCACGGTTGTTGGAGGTAGGCAATTGGGTAGGAGGGACCTTGGGGGAGGAGTTTGGATGGATAACTGTAGATAGGCTAAAGATTTGTGGGATTTTGTATTTAGCAGATGTACAGGAGAGTAGGAGGGTTAATTCAGAAATGGTAATGGACAGAGCTTTGAGTAGGCTCAGGAGTCTAAGGGCCGGGGATGTAACCTTGCATCAAAGGGTTGTGGTGGTAAATACGCTGATTTATAGTAAGGTGTGGGGAGTGGCGGAAATTTACCCCTTAAGAAGTCAGGATATTATGGAATTACAAAGAAGAGCCTTAAGGTATGTGTGGGGTTTTGGGAGGGCGTGGTTGGGTAAAGATGTGGTAATGACTGCGGTAAGACAGGGAGGATTGGGATTGATTGCATTAGGGTCTAGGGTGAAGGCGCTATATGTGAAGCAGAGGTATATTCGGGCAGCGGGGGAAAGGGGTCTTCGGGTGGGGGAGGTGATGGGGGATATCCGCAAATGGTGGGGTGGCAGGGACTTAGTGGAGTGTGAAGATATGTTGCGGTTTATGTTAAAGGTACGCAATGTTAAAAAACTCAAGGTAAAACGGTTAGTGGGTGTGGGTCGTCGTCAGGAATCAATGCAAGGGATGGCAGTGTATCCCACATATGATTGGAGAGTGATATGGGTGGAATTTAGTAAATTAAGAATACCGGCAAGAGCGAGGGAATTAGTTTATAGATTTCTTATGGGGACGTTAGCATCGAAAGAGGTGCTAAGACGAATGGGTTTTGTGAGAGAGGCATCATGCGGTTTTTGTGGGGAAGTTGAAACGGCTTTTCATGTAGTATATTTTTGTTCTGCTTTGGAGGTGGTAAGATTGTGGTTGAAGAGGGTTTTCTTTTTATTGGGGGGGGGGGGACAGATATCAACCCTCAGGGCTTTAATGTTAGATATGGGAGGGGTACCCAAAGAGGTGGGGAGGGCTATCAGATACGTAATAGTTGATTACTTGCATGTTTCTTGGGGGATGAGGGAGGTGGAGGGAAACATTAGGATAAAAGCGTTGGCGGCGTGTTTTTATAGGACAGCATGTAGGAACAAACAATTATATGGGGGAAGGTGGGTAAGTAGTTTTCCAGAGGGATATCGTGAGCTTACTGTTGAAAGTCTACTCCGTTTGGTGACGGGGTGAGAGGCAAGGGGTTGGTCTCTTCAGTGGTGTGTCCTCTTGGAGTGATTGGAAGCCTGATGAGGAAGGTTGATTGGTTTGCAAGGTGGTAGATGTGGGTAAAGTTTTTTTTTTTGCAGGGAGCCGTCGGGGGCTCCGGGGTATGTAGACCTTTATGAATTTTGTAAAATCACAGAGTCAAAAGTAGTATGTGATTTTCTGTTTTTTCTCTTATTGTTATAAGAACCATTTTATATAGGGGGTTTATATTTATATGTATATTGTGAGGATATGTTTTATACATTCGAATCTGATGTTAGAATTATCCTTGTCATATGTCTCTTTTTTATCGTATTGAATGGGTACATAATGACCTATGTACCAAAATATAAAAGTATTTGATGGGGTTTATATATACCCTTCATTTGACTGGAAGGTCATATTATATATTGAGTGTTAATAGGTAACATTAATTTTGTGTGTGTGTAGGTGTGTTTGTGGGAACCAATGTCTTAGGTATAGTTCTATCATTGGATGTAATATTTTTTTAGTTTATTTGGTGAAAAGTCATTTAGTGCTTTATTTCTATGTATGATCCAGTTTGTTCTGTATGAACAAATGCACATACACGTATGTGTGTATGAGCATGCGTATATATGTATATATATATATATGTGTATATGTGTGTATATGTGTATATATATTATATGTGTATGTATATGTATATATATATATATATGTATATGTTTGTAGGACTCATTCCTACATGTTTTCTATAATGACTCCGACTGTTTGTTTGGAAGTCGGTTGGTTGGGTTTTTTTTAGTAGAATTTGTTATATCAATGTGTTACAATGTTTTTTATTTTTTTTTTTTTTTTTTTTTTTTTTTTTTTTTTTTTTTTTTTTTTTTTTTTTTTTTTTTTTTTTTTGTGTATCTGACATTGCCACTTCTGTTTTGGATGTTATGTATTTAGTTTGTCTAGTTTTTGTTTTTAGTGATAAGTCTTTTTTGTTTGTTTGTTTGTTTGTTCTAGTATAATCCAGTCTGTGCTGTAAGAACATATGTGCACATACATGTATGTGTATATGTGCATGTGTATGTATATACATATATACATGATTATAGGACTTATTCCTACATGGTTTATGACTCCGACGTTCTATTTTGTAGTCGGTATGTTTTTTTTTTTTTTTTTTCCCGTAAACGGGTTGGGTTTCTTACGGTAGAATTTCGTTATATCAATATGTTAAAATGGTTTTTTTGTTTATTGTAGTGTACTGACATTGTCTGTCACGGTTTTGGATTTGCTAATTGTCGGCTTGTATCAAGTGTAATGTTGTTTTTAAATAAAATATAAAAAAAAAAAAAAAAAAAACTTATGCACTGTTGTCTTGGTTTCAGATTACTGCTAACCAGAACTCCTAAATCTTTTTCGCAATCCGTAATATTAAGATCTACATTATTTAGTTTATATGTGGCATGGTTATTGTCCTGTCCAACATTTAGAACTTTGCATTTGTCTATATTAAACTGCATCTGCCACTTCTCCGACCACTGCATCAGTCTATTCAAATCTTCCTGGAGTGCTCGAATGTCCTCGTCAGAATGAATTCGACGGCCTATTTTGGTGTCATCGGCAAACTTGCCGATGTCGCTCTTTATGCCCTCATCTATGTCGTTTATGTAGATTGTGAACAGCAGGGGGCCCAACACTGACCCCTGTGGAACACCGCTCGTGACGCTTCCCCACTCTGATTTCTCCCCATTTATGCAAACTCTCTGCTGCCTATTTGTCAACCATGCCTCTATCCAGGAAAAAATTTCTCCTCCTATTCCATGTGCTTTAATTTTCCTCAATAGTCTCTGATGTGGGACCCTGTCAAAAGCCTTACTGAAGTCCATATACACAATATCATATTCGTTACCATGATCTACCTCCTCAAATACCTTAGTGAAAAAAGTTAATAAATTCGTAAGGCAGGAACGTCCCTTTGTAAAACCATGCTGAGATTCGTTGATTAATTTATGTTTTTCAAGGTGGCTACGAACTGCCTCGGCAATTATTGATTCCATAAATTTTCCCACTATGGAGGTTAGGCTTATTGGTCTATAGTTCGAAGCTAAGGACCTGTCACCTGTGGCTCTATTTCTACAACTAAGAACACTCCTCTCCAGCGCTATTCTTCGCCTGTCCCGTCTTCCCCGCTCATCCCATTGGGAGCTTACCTGAACTTGTTCGTTTGTCGTTGAATTTCATCTGGTGGTTGATAGAGCTCCTGGAGAGCGAAACGTTGCCACAATAAAAATGTCGCATTAGTTGTACATGTGTCCTTTTACCTAACACTTCCACATGGTCTATTGTAAACTTACTCAGCAGGGGAAGCATGGGTAGTATTTAGAAGGACCTGCCTTGCATGGGCCAGTAGGCCTGCTGCCGTGTTCCTCCACTCTTATGTTTGTAGATGAATGGTTCAAAGAACCGACATGTTGTTAAATTAGACACATGTGCAACTCTTGGGTATCTTTATTGAGGAAACGTTTCGCCACACAGTGGCTTCATCAGTCCATACATAGGAGAAACTTGAAGAACAGGAGGAAAATGAGGTAATCAGTCCCTCAACCTTGAGACGATGTGGTCAGTCCATCAATCTTGAATTCAAGATTGATGGACTGACCACATCGTCTCAAAGTTGAGGGACATGGCCTTGGATGCACTGGAAGAAAATCAGAATGCAGATGTAATATACACAGACTTTGCAAAAGCATTTGACAAATGCGATCATGGCGTAATAGCCCATAAAATACGTGCTAAAGGAATAACTGGGAAAGTGGGGAGATGGATCTTCAACTTCCTAACAAATCGAACACAAAGAGTAGTGATCAACAGAGTTAAATCGGAGGCTGCCATAGTGAAGAGCTCTGTTCCACAAGGCACAGTACTCGCCCCCATCTTATTCCTTATCCTCATATCAGACATAAACAGAGATATACGCCACAGCACCGTATCATCCTTTGCGGATGATACTAGGATCTGCATGAGGCTGTCATCTGCTGAGGACGCGGTTAATCTCCAAGAAGATATAAACAAAGTTTTCCAATGGGCAACGGTAAACAATATGATATTCAATGAGGACAAATTCCAACTACTCCGTTATGGAAAACTGGAGGAGATAATAACTAGAACAGAGTATACTACTGACTCCGGCCATACAATAGAGCGGAAAAATAATGTAAGGGACCTGGGAGTAGTAATGTCTGAGGATCTCACTTTCAAGGATCACAACAGTGCCACGATCGCACGTGCAAAGAAAATGATAGGATGGATAATGAGAACTTTCAAAACGAGAGATGCCAAGCCCATGATGATCCTTTTCAAATCACTTGTTCTCTCTAGGCTGGAATACTGCTGTACATTAACATCTCCATTCAAAGCAGGTGAAATCGCAGATCTAGAGAGTGTACAGAGATCCTTTACTGCACGTATAAGTTCTGTCAAGCACCTTAACTACTGGGAACGCTTGGAAGCACTTGACTTGTACTCGTTGGAATGCAGGA
This sequence comes from Cherax quadricarinatus, assembly GCF_038502225.1. Taxonomy (NCBI): domain Eukaryota; kingdom Metazoa; phylum Arthropoda; class Malacostraca; order Decapoda; family Parastacidae; genus Cherax; species Cherax quadricarinatus. Next base: position 102,254,326 of record NC_091292.1, read on the forward strand.
GGGAGAGATATATCATAATCTACACTTGGAAAATCTTGGAAGGAATGGTCCCAAATCTGCACACAGAAATCACTCCCTACGAAAGTAAAAGACTGGGCAGGCGATGCAAAATGCCCCCAATAAAAAGTAGGGGCGCCATTGGTACACTAAGGGAAAACACCATAAGTGTCCGGGGCCCAAAACTGTTTAACAGCCTCCCATCAAGCATTAGGGGAATTGCCAATAAACCCCTGGCTGCCTTCAAGAGAGAGCTGGACAGATACCTAAAGTCAGTGCCGAATCAGCCGGGCTGTGGCTCGTACGTTGGACTGCGTGCGGCCAGCAGTAACAGCCTAAAAGGACACAAGTGCAACTAATGTGACATTTATTGTGGCAACGTTTCGCTCTCCAGGAGCTTTATCAAGCTTGATGAAGCTCCTGGAGAGCGAAACATTGCCACAATAAATGTCACATTAGTTGCACTTGTGTCCTTTTACTTTACATATTGTCGGTAATTCTACCAACTTTATTACAGTAACAGCCTAGTTGATCAGGCCCTGATCCATCGGGAGGCCTGGTCATGGACCGGGCCGCGGGGGCGTTGATCCCCGGAATAACCTCCAGGTAACCTCATTCTCCTCCTGTTCTTCAAGTTTCTCCTATGTATGGACTGATGAAGCCACTGTGTGGCGAAACGTTTCCTCAATAAAGATACCCAAGAGTTGCACATGTGTCTAATTTAACAACACTCTTATGTTCTTAAGAACATTGGAGAACTGCGGTAGGCCTACCGGACCATGCTAGGCAGGTCCACCTCATACCTACCCACACCCCACCCCTAATACCTATCCAACCTATTTTCAAAGCTACCCACAGTTTCCGCTTCAACAACGCTGCTGTTGCGAGTTTTGTTCCACTCTTCCACAACTATTGCCAAACCAGTGCTTGCCAATATATCCTTCCTAACAAACTATGACAGGAAAACCAGCTTGCATGATAGCTATGTTTGTTAACTACAACTCTTCCTGTGGCCTTGTAATTATTAATTGGTTGAATTTACCGTAAATTACATTTCATTTGGTCACATAACTGGGTATTGTAGATGATTGGTTCAAAGAACCGACATGTTATAATCTTGTATATGTGTCTAATTTAATAACTGGGTATACTGGGAACTGGTATTGTTTACTGAGTAACAATTTTTTTTAAGGACTGACGTGTGATTGCGTCATATCTTATAATTGCGTCATAGTAAGGCACCAGCCGAGTCTCTGTTGCGCAATACTTCTAGTCTTGCTATTTCGCCTCTAGTGTTTTAATTACAGTGACTTTTTGTAATAGAATAATATGATTTTTAATATGTGAGTTATTTTATGAACACTCAGTTTTCTGCCGAGCAAAAGAATTTATCATTAATACATAAAAAAAATCGCCATATTGAAATCATTTCGGTAATTATACACAATATATATTGATAATTACTTAAATTCCATCTCGGAGAATTCAGTAGCGGAAGCAATGACAAATGTGGGTAGCAACAAAAAATGATATTCCACGGTAATCATGAAATAAAAAAAAAGTGATGGAAATTGCGTAGGTGGCATCTTAAGGAGGAAATATAAAGTGAGTGAGGGAGACAGCTGCAGCATTGTGTCAGCCACCAACCACACTGCAACACCTGTGTGATATCATGGGTAAGTTTCTGGTACTCTTCTGTATTTATATCGTAGTTTATATGAACCAATGACAGACACGACCGAGAATATATATATACACCGACGAAGGATATACACGGGCCAAGGATATATAACTGACTCACGGAATCATAATGACACGTAATGGTGTTTACAAGGACATGTACACGGACTGTAGATACTACTGATATATTACTACAGTGACAAGAATATATGGGGGACGGGGGTGGATAGGTAAAATACGTGCAACAATTGACATATACCCCGAGGTCTCTTCCTATTTAACCCCTATTTTTAGGAATTATTCTAGACCGGTGGACTGTATGACCTTGGGTTTAGCGCTTAGTTCTGGTGGGGAAAAAAAACTATGGATCCTCGTTAACTTGGATTTTTTTTCTGGGGAGGGAAAGAAAGTATGCATAGTCGCCCTTCAGTGCCGCTACTCGGGAATTTGTCATCCACCAAACCCACGTTTAAGATTTTTTCAAATCGCTACGTTGTCTAACCCTTGCGGTTTAGCGCTTCTGATAATAATAATCGCTACAGTGTACAATCAGACAGCCCTTGTGATGCCCTTAGCTCTAAAACTTTAGTAAAATACCTCTCCCCCTTGCAATTTAACTTTGCATAATACCAAAAATCTTAAGTCTTTATGCTAATATGCTTGTTGAAATATTTTCTTTAACGTTAGTATAGACTTGAGAGTAGCTCGTACAAACTAAACTTTACAGGCCTTGGTTTATACAAAGTTATTTATTAACACTTCCAGTCTCCTTTCTTGCACAACAATCCTACGGGTTTAGTGCTCCCCCTTGATTATAATAATTTGCACAATAAATGATGTTAAAAATTCACCAGTTACTATTACTAACATGACAAACACCACCTAACCACTTATATCTACCAACCTAGTAAAGTTTACCTTCCATAAACGCTTTTTGCAATACTTTTGCAACAGGTATTTTTATTGGGAATACTTGCCTAGATGTTTGAAAATCTTGCTCCTAAGGATTCACAAATATTACCCGTCTTCAACTTTTTTTTTCTTTACAATCGCTAAGTATTTAAATATTTAATTACTAATAACACTATTGGAAAATTGTTCGCATCTACAAATGACTTTTGTTCTAGTCACCATATTAGACTTTTTCTTTCAGACTGCGCACCACAGCTAACTTCTAATAAAACTTTCAAGACTAGTTTCAACAAACCCCTGGAAATGGCCTCTACATCCTTGGACACCACAATACCACAGCCTCAAGTGAATAATTTCACTAAGCTTGGTAATACGTGGCCTAGTTGACTCGACCAGGAACATCCATGGTGCACCAAACATCAAGATGGAGGCCATGTATCTGTCTCTACTGATGGAGGCCATGTATCTGTCTCTCCTAATACACTCGACCAACCAAGCGAAGCCAGGTAAGATTTTTGTCTGTCTTTTAAAGGAAACAAAATGCATAAATAACTGCTTTTGTAGTTTAATAGCTTTAATGCAGACATTAGAAATTCGTGATTGCCATCTGCTGAAGTAGTTTTAACCGGTTTTTTTCTTTCTTCAGTGAATGTTTGTCACTGTTGGGCGACCTACACTCTGTACGTGACTGGTCATCATCGTCTTCAGGTTACTTCAGCGGTGTTGGAACTTCTGAAGTTAGCATCAAAGAGCGAGCAGCCTTAAATGCTTCACTTTGCGATGATGACAGTGATGATGACAGTTGCTGGGGCGAGGATGAATGGCCCTTGGCTCGTCCTCTGCCTCTTCCTGAGTGGGGATGTGAACGTCCAGAAGTTAACTTCAGTTGTCTCCAGGAATATCAAAGATTTCTGGAGCGGGTTACCTATCACCTGCACCGTGCACTCTCGTCTCTACCCTATGACACTATTTCAAACTTTATCACGTAAGTTTTAGCCTTGTGAAGGGTATTGCCACCTGATATATTCTTGCCTGGCACGCACCTTGAATTATAATTTACACTATCTACGTAGCTGACTTGAAAGGGTTTACATCTTATGAATGTCCAAATTTTTTTTTTTTTCCCCCTTTGCTCTTCATATCTTTACAAATTAACAGGTTGCTGAGTTCCCATGTCTAAAAAAAAAAAAAAAATCAGGGCCGGGCGGGGGGAGGGAAGGAGCAATGTGTACCGCATTAGTATTCTTGAAAGGTAACCTACCAAATGCATTTTAACTGATTTGGTGTATATCTTATAAGAACCACTTTCCGTATGTCTGGGGGAAAAAATAATTCTTAGTTAGGAAAATGTCCCTAGCCACATACGATACTTCGCTGTTTAATAACATTACCTGTTAAATAATCTCCAAGCTTCCCTAAAAGGCCTTCTATACTACTATACGGGGAGGAGGGTTATGGACACGGGTTGTCAGTCAGGTACACAGCAGTAGCTGACATGTCTAATCAAATGAGACGTACTGTTACGGGCCATTACAGGTACAAGAGGCTCCACACATTTAAGACTACAGCGAAACTGTTGGTGACTTATTACACATTAAGATTTTTTAATAGCAATGTATTTATATTAACTTCCTTTTGTATATCTGAAGTTTCTCGTAAAATTATAAATATTACACAAGGCACGAACTTTAGAACGTATGATTCTTGTTAGACACGGTTCTTGGTTTGGCACGTAGGTAAACGGTCTGTTTGCTAGAAATCAAACTCATGATTCCCTATAATACCTTAATTTATTCCTCTATATTTCAGCTTTGCTAAGAAGTACTTGAATTGTAGAGAAGACTACCCAGAGCTACTGGAATTCTACCGTGACTATGACCCGCCTCTCCTAACAGGCAGATACACTTGTGTGGGCCTCGCCACAGACCTTGCCACAAGGCTCTCTGTTCTTGAAGCACACTATCCCGGCCTGAAGGATGCTACTTACCCTGTAAGTCTTGGCTAAATATTCTAAATTCAATGTCTCTCCTTTTTTTTTTTTTTTTTTTTTTTTTTTTTTTTTTTTTTTTTTTTTTTTTTTTTTTGGGGGGGGGGGGGGGGGAGGGGAATGTATTTAAGCTTATTCATACGGGAGTACTGAACCCTGTCTTCCTAGGGAGATGAATGCGAGGTATATTCCAGGAAGACGAGGGTCAAGGACTACAATTTAAATCCAGGGAACCTCCCTGGCATAAAGGAACCTCCCTTCAGTAGTGATAAATCTATATCCTTTGATCCTAAGTACCTAATGAGAAACCACGGAAAGGAATATGATTTATATAGTTCGTGTAACTTTTTTTTTTATATTTGAAACCTTCTTTATGGTTTCAGGTTTCCTGCGAAGAGGAGGTTCAGAACTTGGAGTGGTATGGAGCCCTGAAGGAGCCTCCAGTGAACAAGTGTGTAAAGGAGCACGTGTTGCTATGCGTGAGGATCCGTGTTGGGGGTCGTGCTGGGGTACTGCTCTTCGACCCCGGCTACCACGTTGGGGAACCCATCACTGTCATGGAGGACGGTTTACCACCTCAATCAGGCATCCTTAAGGGCTGTACAACGCGCACGGATGTTCGCCGAACCTTCCAATATAACTTCTGGTCTGAAAATCCATCTTTCGTGGCTTGGCATGTGGTAGAAGAAAGAGAAGGGATAACAAAGCAAATTAAAAGTTTGATCCACGTTTCCAGGCCCTTCCTTTCTGGTTTAGACATTGCCGAACGTCGAAATCTTCTAGAGCCATTCAAGTCTCTGTTGGGACGAGACTGTAAAGGGAACCTAATCTGCGGCCTCTACTTACCCCTGAGGGTGCAGCACACTACAGTAACATTCTTCTACAAAGTTGAGGGATCAATGAGACATTTCAAACAGCCATTGAGTTATTTCTTGGATGATGTCAGGAAGGATGAAATAGAAGAGGCTGTTGGTACAGTAGCGGCAGGAGTAGGTAGAGGAGTGTGTGACCTGCGAAGTACCTTGGTAACTTTGGCTCGTCTGATGCACGATGAAGGCCTAGTGAAGCAGGTGCTGGAACTGAACTCCGCCATAGAAGAGATAAACCAAGAATAATCTAGAATACGCCGGTATCTGTTCGGAACACTTAACATTAGCCTCTGGAAGGCTGGTTATTATGGTATTTTAAGACTACATGTTTTAATCATTGCATATTTTTCAAAATTGAGTTCTTTTTAGACATTTAAATAAATTTTTAAATAAAAATCTAACCATTTTTTATTGATACCAAGATTTTCAATATTTTTGGACTCCGGTAAACATTTTGGTAATTTAAACCTCTTTCAAAGGAACTGACTACCATACTTGAATAACACTTGGTTACAAGGAGTTTCATCTTTATTATGCACTACGGCCACATCCTGTGGACACTCGAACCCATGTAATGGGGTCTAGCGACTAAGCCCTAACATTCTTTACCCCCGGCCGGGATTGAACCCGCGGTCATAGTCTCAAAACTCCAGCCCGTCGCTGGTCTAGTGGCTAACGCGACGGGCTGGAGTTTTGAGTCTATGACCGCGGGTTCAATTCAAATTCAAAGTTAATTCTCTATAAGGATTACAATGCAGAGTTTACAGAAATTTGGTTATTGTTTGGGTTATATGTAGTAAAATTGCGATTACAGAGTGTACCACTAGAACGCTTAGCATGGCTAGGCATTTCGGGCATACTTAGTTTTATTCTTAATTGTAAAATATTACAAATTATGAGAAGTTGGTATTATGGCTAAGTGACTAAATACTAGTTTGTGAGTTTAGCAATGTGAATGCTTTTTTTGGCACAGAACATAGTTTCAGTATTGGAGTATCGCAGGATTCATTATTTAAAGACTGAGATTAATATTTCTGTTTATGGTCAAATGAGTGAGTGAGTGTAAGTGTGAACCACCAGGTGGTATTCGTGTAGTTAGTTGACAGGGTGTATCAGGGAGATAAGATGTTTTCTAATGGTAGTTTCGAAGGTGATGAATGTGTCTGCAGTTCTAGAGTTCTCAGGTAGGGTATTCCAGATTTTAGGGCCTTTGACATGCATTGAATTTTTGTAAAGGTTTAGTCGGACACGGGGAATGTCAGATGTTTGTGTCTGGTGTTATGCCTGTGGGTTCTGTCACAACTATCAAGAAAGTGTTTTAGGTCAAGGTTGATATTGGAGTTTAAGGTCCTGTAGATGTAGATTGCATAGTAGTAAGTGTGGATGTACTGAACTGGGAGCAAGTTTAGATCTATGAAGAGTGGGGGGGGGGTGTTGCCAGGGATGGGATTTAGTGATTATTCTTACTGCAGCTTTTTGTTGGGTTATTATTGGCTTTAGGTGTGTTGCTGCAGTTGATCCCCAAGCACAAATAGCATAGGTGAGGTATGGATAAATGAGTGGTATAGTATGAGAAGGGCATTTTGCGGCACGTAGTATCGTATCTTGGAGAGGATCCCAACCGTTTTGGATACTTTTTTGGCTATATGCTGGATATGGGTGCTGAAATTCAGGTTGTTGTCAAGGTATAAGCCTAGGAATTTTCCCCCATTATTTCTGGTAATTATAGTGTTGTCAATCTTAATGTTAATTTGTGCATCTCCTGCTCTGCTACCAAACATAATATAGTAAGTTTTGTCAGTGTTAAGCGTAAGTTTATTGGCTGTCATCCAAGTCGATATTTTAATCAGCTCCTCATTCACAATGGTGTTGAGGGTGGCAAGATTAGGGTGAGATGACATAAGTCGTGTCATCAGCAAAGAGAATGGGTTTCAGGTGTTGGGATACGTTTGGAAGGTCATTGATGTATATGAGGAAGAGCAGGGGACCAAGGACACTTCCCTGCGGAACTCCAGTATCAAGTGGCCGTGTTGCTTCAATCCCGGCCGGAGGTATGGTTTGTTTGCAATCGTGTCATTACGATTTCTTGAGCCTAACATTCTTAAGAGTTACACTGGTAATTAATGGAAGCGGCGCCGGAATTTTTATACCCTGGAGGGAGGAAAATAGAGGGGAGGACATCTTAAGACAGCAGCGTTTTAACTAGTTTTATTTGGGCAGAAGTCTGTTGTTTGGTCCCCTCAAGGAAAGTTTCTTGATGCTGGTTAGGGGCTCTTGATCTAGGGAACTGGATCTGTGCTCCAGTTGCCTGAAATAAACCAGAGTACCCCCCACTCCACACACAGGCGCTGTATATTCATACGGCTTTAGAGCTTTCCTTTTTATATCTTTTGGCACCGCCTTTGGTAATTGGTAAATTAGGAAAAAAAATATGATTTAGTCTGAATTGTCAGGAAACCTTGCAACGTTTCGTGACTGAGTTTATTTAAAATTATTTTATTTTACCAAAATGGCTGGTGCTGTGCCACTGAAAACTCTTTCAAATAGTGTTTTAATTTATTTTTTTTCTAACATCCTACCTGAGAACTCTAGAACGGCACACATTCATCACCTTCAAAACTACCATTAGAAAACATCTTATCTCCCTGATACCTCATCAACTAACTACACGAATACCACCTGGTGGTTCACACTTACACTCACTCACTCATTTGACCATAAACAGAAATATTAATCTCTTTCTTAAAATAATGAATCCTGTGATACTCCAATAATGAAACTATGTACTGTGCCAAAACAAAAGCATTCACATTGCTAAACTCACAAACTAGTATTTAGTCACTTAGCCATAATACCAACTTACCTCATAATTTGTAATATTTTAAAATAAAGAATTAAACTAAGTCTGCCCGAAATGCCTAGCCATGCTAGGCGTTCTAGTGGTACACTCTGTAATCATTATTTTACATGTAAACCACACAATAACCAAATTCTGTAAACTCAGCACTGTAATCCTTATAGAGAATAAACTTTGAATCTGAACATCACACATCAGCAATTAATGCGAAGTTTACGTTGTATAGTTGTATTCTTATGAAATATCCAAATAAACTGACAGTTGATAAATTTCTTGCTGAATCCGAAGCTTCTAAGTTCAATGGTTGGATATATTGGCAATCTTGTGACTTAATTTCAAATAACATTTTTAACATGAAGCTGCCCTTAACTAGAGGGGGCAGGAAGGATGTGCCACCATTATAATGCCAACCCGGCAGAGGTGGATGCACTTCCCCCCCCCCACTTGGGTCAACAACAGGTTTTCTTAATATGCCCAGTGAGATATAAGATTTTGTTCGGATTTTTAACCCCGGAGGGTTGGCCACCCAGGATAACCCAAGACAGTGAGTCATCGAGGACTGTCTGATTTCCCTTCTGGTCCTCAATCTTGTCCCCCAGGATGCGACCCACACCAGTCTACTAACACCCAGGTACATTTTTGCTGCTAGGTGAACAGGGCAACAGGTGTAAGGAAACTCGTAGAAATATTTCCACCCCGCCGAGAATCGAACCCGGGCCCTCCGTGTGTGAAGCGAGGGTACAAAATAAGGAAACTTCAGGAGTGACGCTCAAAGTAGCGTAATGGGACGTGTTCACTACATCAGTGCCCAAGTTTAATGTCTATTATGCACAAAGTAAGTCATAATCGTCGGTGGTTGTAGATGGTGAGCTGTATAGTCCTTGTGGCTTAGCGCTTCTTTTTTGATTATAATAATAATAATGTAGATGGTGATCCTTGAGTGTTTTGTCTAGCTCCAGCAATGTTCTTTGCCAACTTCGAAGGTCAGCAGACGAAGGCTCGAGCCTCCACGCCTTGCGCTGAGTGATCCACATGGGTTTAGCGCTTAACACTAATTACTAAGTCAAGTGGGTCCACCTGACCTAGTTGGGAACCTAAGTGTCACTGACTTTTTGGGTTATCCTAGGTTCTCTACACATGCTCCCTGTGGAAAATACTGTATATATTTTCCAGAAATTCAGTATGTGTAAATAGATGGCCGTACTGTATTTAATAATATTTGTCATATTATTATTATAATCAAGGGGAAGCGCTAAACCCGGAGGATTATACAGCGCCTGGGGGGGGGGATGTGGAAGGCATTCAGGCTTAATTCGGGGAACTGGAGCACAGATCCAATTCCCTAAATCAAGAGCCCCTCACCAACATCAAGGAACCTTCCTTGAGGGGAATATTTGTCATAGAAAACGGAAAGCCTGCGTCTGCGCAGACGAGACATTCACCATCTTGGTTTTGAATTGGATACAACGTTAGTGAATGGGAAGAATTTTTCGTGCTCTAGAGGTTAAAATTGTGCTGACACCTCTCAAATAGGAGGCGAAATTGTTGGATATGCATTCCTGCATAATTTGAGTATGAGGCGACTGGACAAGACAGCTCCAGGAACCTCAGATAAGTCTGTTTGTTTAATTCTGGCCAGTAATTTCATAAATTTAGACAGTGAGGTTTTCTGGGTATAATACACATTAATCTCCAGTCAAATTAGTGAGTGATATTAAGATATATTTTCCTTCTGTTATGTAATTGTGTATATATATAACCATTTATTATTTTTAATATACAGACCACAAATTTATATATTTACCAGTATTCCTGATGTATGTATATTTCATTTAATTAATAGGTCCAGAGCAACTTGTGGATATGACAGTGGTAGGTATCGAAGGGGACATTTTTTGCGACCTAAGTGTCCCAAATTCCTACTTGTCTAACTGATAAATAATAGTTATCATTGTTCATTTACTGTTATGTATATAATTATACATCCAAGTAAATGCAATTTTCCACACTCCCCTCAAGGGAGGTTCCTTGATGCTGGTGAGGGGCTCTTGATCTAGGGAATTGGATCTGTTCTCCAGTTCCCTGAATTAAGCCTGAACACCTTCCATCCCCTCCCACAGGTGCTGTATAATCCTAAGGGTTTAGCGCTTCGCAATTATAATAATACACACATGCTGGTATGTATGATAATCTATATAACTGTATTTGTGTACTGTCTAAATACTGGTGGACTGGTGTGGGTCGCATCCTGGGACAAAACTGACCTAATTTGCCCGAAATGCTCAGCATAACAAGCGGCTTTTGTATAGAGTATTATGTCATTGATGTCAGCTAGGCCTGTATACCTTATACATGTATTAAATATGGTTATTATTATTATTATTTATTATTATTATTATTATTATTATTATTATTATTATTATTATTATTATTATTATTATTATTATTATTATTATTATTATTATTATTATTATTATTATTATTATTATTATTAGTGATGTAAGTGGGTGTAAGGGTAGGACGAGTCTGAGGAGCCGCTTGAGCCGATACCGTGTGAACCCTCGATACCGACTCATGCCCAACCTATGTCTCTCTCCATGAGTGTTCACAGTAACTTATGATTGGGGTATTTTGAGGGGTGCACAATGCTGCACATAATCATTGTAACTCATCGTTTTTAAGTTAGTCATTTCCAGTGTAATGATCTAAGTGAGGTTTCTGGACGCCGGTGAGGGGTTCTTAATCCAAGAAACTTGAACCACTTTCCCTTTCCTTAAAACAAACTTGATTACTCCCCATCCCCCAGACGTTGTATGAATCCTTCGGGTTTAACGTTTACAGATGATTAAAATTCATTTTTATTTTTTTTAAATAAAGCGGGTGGTGGAGCCGCCATCTTTGTAAACAATATGGGGACAATCCTCTGAGGATTTTTTTCTTTCTGCTCCTGTTTTACCCCTCGCTCTGCCTGTGTCTTGCTTTGGTGGGTGATATTAATGGTGTGTGGGCGTGTGTGTGGCCTTTATTACAGGTTAAATGGCACAGTGACGGGGTTGTAGTGCCCACCTGTCTTCAGGCAGATACTAGACGGGGGGGATTTTCGAAAAATTATTAATCTTTATTTTAACTTTTTTTTTTTTTTTGCCAAATTCGATTGACGATATAGTTTTTTTTGTGTAGTAGCTTCCAAAACAGTCCCAAGGTCTGTGAGTGATGTGTATTTTCAAGAAAAATAAGTATGGTGTTTGTATTGTCTGGCTTCTTCAGGGAGTTGTCTTTATCCTGATGGAGGGCTCTTGATCCAAGGAATTGGACTTGTCCTCCCCTTCCTCGTATTGAACCTAATTGTCTATCATTCCCGATGCATTGTATAAGCGTCAGGGTTTAATGCTTTCTCTTAAATATAATTTTAATAATTTTTTTTTTTTGCATTGTAAACTCATAGATGTAAATAAATAATTTGATTTAGCTACACATAAATAGTTACAAAAATTATCATATATAGCATCACATGTGTACATTACCCAGGATAACCTAAAAAATACTCTGTTTACTTTATTCCAAATATACTATATACGTATCCTCTTATTACAGTGCTGTATGTCCCTTGTGGGTTTAGTGCATATTTTATTGTAATTGATTTTCACACAGTTGAGTTACTTAGCAGTTTTAACTTTTAAAGTTTAAATAATAAGATATTACTAGAACCCCAATGGGAATAAATCACTTTTAACTTTTTTGGGTTATCCTGGTGGGAAATTTACTTATGTGTGATAATTTGTGTAACTGTATTTATGTGTCCATGTATCAAAATAACATCTTTGACCCTGATGGGTTTAGCACTCGGTTTTTATTATAATATTAATAATGTACCTAAATAAACCTACTTTATAGATTCTTGGAAATAAAAAAAAGTCGTAAATATAATCGTAAATTATAGTTCCCCACCACTACTGGGCTCGACTCTGGCATTAATTTAAGTTTTATAATACCCTAGTGGGTTTAGTGCTTGGTTTTGATTATAATATATTTTACAATACATACAACTTACGTACTCCACAGAATAAGTATTTCTTTTGCAGATTGTTTTGTGGAACATATTTGTGAATTGCAGTAGTTCATTAATTTTAGTTGTGCAGCATATCTGAGGCAATCAACACTTTGTATTAAGTCGTGTCATGTGCCTGGGTGAATGTAAACGAAGGTGCGTCAGTACCAATTGTAGAGTAAGGTTAAGTTGGGTTAGGTGAGTTTTGTTAGGCAAGTTTTTTGTCATTTGCACAAGAAAATACCTCGACTGTAAAACCAACTTAATATTGTGCAATTTAAACTAATAAATGGCCAAAATCTGCCGAGGAGTAGTAGTCTTTTATAACCATCTTTATTAAAGTCCTTTTTGTACTGTCTGGAAAATCTTGTAAGGTAGAATGTATGGACAAGTCTTCTAACTGCTCATAATACAGTTCTTATATATGCATTTTTAGCAAGGCTTCAAATTATGCAGCTCGGTTCTTGTTCCCATACTGATGAATGGATATAAATACATTAGAAAATATACTGAGAAAGAAGACAAAATTAACCCACTGCATAAGACATCCTTCATGCAAAGATAGATCAAGCTCCCTGAATCTAATTCTCTTAACAGAGAGAGAGAATAAGGGAAAATATCAATGAAGTGTAGAAATGGAAGACAGACATCAATAAAAGCTATACATGTATAAGTAGAGTGCAAAGTTATCCAAACAATAAAGAACAAATATATTGGCGAGAAGGACTGGATTTAAGAAAGACCTGCCAAGCATGGGCCAGTAGGTGTGCTGCAGTGTTCTTTAAGGTCTTCATTTATGCTGAAGCATCAAGAGTTGTGGTTGAAATTCCTCCAGTTATGGAGTTCATATGTATGTTAATTATATTTTCAGATTATTTTACCTGAAAAAAAAGTTATTCTTCATTGTTTGCTTTTGGCAGATGGCAGAGAAGTGGGATGACAGTGCGAATGATTCGCCAGAAGTTGTGTATGAAGGTTTCTCATCAGCATCGACTCACCCACAAAGGATGATCAACACAGCAGGCAGTTCCTTTGTTGCAACAGATGGCAGTGAAGATGGGCCTCTTGGACGTTCTGCAGCTTCCTTTATGCACACAACAAGCATCATTGAAAATCAAGTAGTGTACCATGTTTTGGACTCAGGCTCATAGAAAAGTAAAGTACAGTACTGTAAGGTCAATTTATTCATATTGAATTACAGTGTACAATATGTTAGGTATGAGTAATTAGTGTGGCACTCATTAAAACTGCATATCAGATGAAAGATTTTTAAAATCAAGCAAAACTCTAGAAAATCTTATGTTTAAAGACTCAGGATGTGAACTGTAACTTTTCAAGCATTATTACTTTTAGCAGAATGGGAGTTTTATCTCCCTTGTGAAATGGTACATATTCAAATCTATTTGGGAACAGATGGTAATATCCCTTCATTTCCATGAGTTTGAGCTTATTTTTTTATCGGCTTCAAATTACTGTTATCATCTATTCACAGGGCGAAGGATCACATCATGAAGAAATTGAAAGAAACCGTCTATGTTTTGTGTGCTGTAACCCTGTATCTGATAAAAACTTTGAATCAGTGAAAGCATCCATGAATCATTCACACGCCCCATTGCTGGTGTTACTCACTGATGTCCTTGGTTATAAACTTGAGGATGGCAGACTTCACTCACAGGTCTGGTGGCTTAATATAGAGCTTCTGATGCATTAATACATTGTTACATATAAAATTTAGTTCCTTGTAGGCCATTTTATGGTTTAAAATTTTAAAAAATTAATAAAGGTGATAAGTACTTGATAAAATAAAGTGTTAGGTAATGACGTATTAGGTGTGGAAAACTAGAAAAAAAGTATTATCCTCATACTGTATATCATTTTTCCTTTCAGGTTGTCTGCAAAGCATGTTATCACCTACTTGATATTATTGATGAGTTGCAGCAGACTCTCACAGAATCGAAGACTGATGTTCGCACTAAGTTTTTAGAAACCATTCAGAAGCTCAAGCTAAAATATCCTAGAACTGACAAGGTTGTTATTTTGATGTACCATACATAAAATGTCCAGAGTATAGCACTTGCACTACTTTTTAAGTATACTGTACACTACATTATATAAAATTTTATTATTCAGCTTAATTAACTATAGTTCCTTTACAATGTAACTCCTTCCCCTCGAAGGGGTGTTTCCCTTGATGGTCATGACCAGTTCTTCGTCTAAAGAACTGGAGCTTCTTTACTCTTTCTTAGATCTTTCTTTAGGGTCTGTATGACCCTTACGGATTAAGTGATTCCCTGTGAATACAGTAATAATCTAAGTTTATTCCTGGTCTTCATTGCTACACTTAAATTTTCCCTTTGAAATAAAGAGGGAAACTGTACAATCATAATCAGACTGCTTATTTTAAAGATGCACTAATATAATAAAAGTGGTCAAGGAAATTAGTTTGGATTAGTACTCTGAACCTTTTTTTTTTTTTTTTTTTTTTCTCAGTTTTTCTAAAATTGATACTTATTTAGTTTATCTTGGAAGTGCTTCATGTGTCTTTTCCCAGTCATGACCTATAAGAGTGAAAGTGATATTGAGATGCAGAAATAAACGTTTTTTCATGTAGTACTTGTGGTATTAGAAAATTACTAAAAATATGTGAAAATTGCAAGATTGTGGAGAATGGGCTGCCAGAGATATGATTGAATTTATAGTTATATGACAGTTTGGACAAAGATGAAAGTATGATTAATAAGCATGAGGTATATGAGTACAGCCTCTCCTCACTTAGTGACGTACTCGTTTACTGATGCCTCGGACCTACAACAGGCTCTCTGACCAGTATTCATACTTAATGTTACCTTCGCACCATTTATAACATTTCTGGTATATTTTTAAATGTTTATACAGTAGTGTACTGTATATTGAAATAAACAGAATAGATGAAATCAGCTGTAATATGCATTATTTAAAATAATATCAAAGATGGTTGACACAAACTCACGCACCAATATAGTATGCTCCTCACTTAGCAACGAATTGGTTTAATGACGTGGTCTTAAGAACAGAACTCCGTCGTTAAGTGAGGAGAGGCTGTAGTTATTAGTAGTCAACCAATATCTTAGAGTAGAGAAATGTGCATAGGAAAGGTTCCTCAAGGTGTGTAGATACAACTTTTTGAAGGCTTTTTTTTTTGTCGTGAATGTTCCCTCTCCAAATTTGAAGCAAAACATTACAGAATAAATAAAAAAGAAAGAATCAGCATTACAAAACACTTGGAAAACATTTCACATTGCTTATATACCCCATAACATTAATGATAAAAATTATCCATTACTGTATAGTTCACAGAAATCCTGTTTTGTCTTTCTCTAATGAACCACCTTAAGAAAACTTTATATAAATTTTATGAAACCTTTCAGTTTTAAACAAAAATTTGAATTAAATGTGTCATTACAGATGCTGAAACCAAGATGCCTTCGCTGTATTCAGATGTCACAAACTACGGCCCGAAAACGTGGAAGAGGGAGAAGTTGGAAAGGCCGATCTGATGATATTGGTCGGGGTAAGGGGCGTAGCCGCGGGAAGGGAAGAGCAATAGCAAGACCAGAAGATGGACATGTCAGTAGTGATAATGATGCTGATGTAAGGACTTTTCCAGTAATTTGTAATATAACTCATTCCCTTCAGATATCCTTTTGGTGAGTTCCACCCTAAGTTACAACCTTCTTTATCTGCACTTACAAGATATATTTTCTTGAAATATTTATAACAATATTCCTCAGCACAGTATACAACACTGGCAAAATCATTCACATCCCAAGTGCTTTTAGTTATCACAGTTATTACTAATATTACTTTATGTACTTCCTTGACCAAACTTTAGGGCATTTCACCTAATTTGTTTGATTCTGGTCTTCATACACTGTACTGTATTTGAGTTTCTTAATCCTGTGTATATTTGTTTACTAATTCTCTTATACTATTTCCAGAAGTACCCCTAAGGTGGGCAATTTTTCCCAGCTGGAATGCAAATTGTGTTTATTTAATTAAATGTCACTGTTTAGCTCATGTACTCACTGGCTAGGTTTGGATTTACATCTTGCAAACTTTTTTTTTTTTCCTAGTCACTTATATATTTTTCGTTTCACGACCCCGTGAAGGACTTCACTGAATCGAAGTTTTTTCTGATATCTCTTCTAAACAAATTATGCTAATCATATAGTTTTGTGTAATGATAACACTTTCCAATTTTATCATCTTGCAGTGCATTCATTCACATTTTACTTTCATCATCCTGAAACTTGCATTTCCCTAGCTCCTCATGTAGTCCTTATAAAAAAAAAATTCAGTTACTGTTTTTTGTGTATGTTTCAACAAAATTTACCGCCATTTTTTTTTTTTTTTTTTTTTTTTTTTTTTTTTTTTTTTTTTTTTTTTTTTTTTTTTTTTTTTTTTTTTTTTTTTTTTTTTTTTTCTCTCTCTCTCTCTCTCTCTCTCTCCAGAAATCATTACCTCTTTCACTGTGCCTATCTGTGTTTTATTGTTACTTTCTTATTTCCTATCACTCCTGCCAGTGATATAGGACACCAATTTTACAACAGAGTGCTTGAATGTATAATGTTTTGTGCTTCTAGTCAGGGAATCCTATATTTTCTACAAGAGGAAATGTGACTTTGATGGCAGGCATCTATCAATAATAAATTTTCTCTTTATGTATCTTGTGTAATTCATAAGGCCCCCTCTATTTTCAGGGTCAGGGAGTCTCTGGACAAGAGGTAATCAAAGATGTACTGCCATCAAAGTCACACCAGCCTTGTTCATACCACGATGATATTGAACTCAATAATATTTCCAAAACGAGAGTAACAAGTGGAAGTTGTCAATCCGGCATGGATAGTAACTTGTGCAATGACTCTTGTGTTGGGATTTTGAAAGCTCAAAAACTTATCCCCAATAGGAAAGAAGAGCAAGTAAAGCAGGTAAATGGTGAGCCACTTGATTCACCAGACAGCGTTGATTCTGTGTATAGTCAGATTTTGCCATATAGCCCAAAGAATATTACTCAGTATAAGTCCACTGAAGCCACAGATGTTTGTGAGAATCATTTAGACTTGCTGTGTACTGACTGCTCACATCTTCAGTTTTACGAGTGCTGTCATTGTAATGAAAGAAATTCTGAAGTGATTTATCAATATTGTGAAACCTGTTTTGTTTGTTATGGAACATTTATACCATGGGGCTATAATATTAATGTAGAATTCATTGGTGAAAGATGTTATATATGGGATCTGAAAGTCCAGAATCACCTTAATCAAGGAAAAATGCATCTCGTTAGCCAAAGTTCCAAGTATGCTAAGTCTACTCTTAGAAGTGGAAAAATCAGTGGCATAAGTGAGATTAAGTCTGAAAATAATGCTAAGGAAAATGATCAAACCAGCTGTAAAACAGTGAGTACTCAAGAGAGCCAAAATTTTAATATAGATAATAACAATATGGCTCATGTTTTGCCAACTTTTGAAGATACATCAACCAATGAGGTTGTGCTTACTCGTGTTAAAGAGGAAACATGCTCTGACAGCACTGATGAAAATATTTCCACAGGAGATGTACTTAATGGAATTGTAGGTGTTGAGGAGATTGTAAATGAACAAAATAAAAAAGGAAGAATTTGTGTTAAAAGAAGCATGTTAGAGGAAAAGGAAAGTAGTGAAAATATAGATAATGGTAATTCTTTGTTTAAAAGTAAGAATGTTTGTGACATGGTAGAGAGTGAGAAGATATTTGACTCTGATATTGAAGTTAATGTTAATACTTCTTTACCAAAAAACAGCTTTCTTTCCCTTTCATCAGCTTCCAGTGCATTGTCAGGAATGCCAGATGTAAGTAACACTCTTTCAGATACAAATAGTATTGTATGCTCAACACGTAAGGATGTTGTACAAACAGACTTGGAGAATTCGTATATTGTTGTCAATGAAACACTCCTCCTGGGCCAAGATTCAAATGAATCCAGTCCAAAAGATTTTGTATCTAATTGTATATATTATAAAGAGAGTGAAGACTTCAAGCCAATAAATTCAGATACAGAAGTGCCAGAAACTCTGAAAGGTACAAAAATGCTTTCAGAGTCACTTAAAGTCGGCAGCAGGCACCAAAGGTTGCAAGAGTCATCTGACGAATCAAGTGCCACACGAGACAGAAAGACTTTAGCTGATTTATTCGCGGGAATTTCAAATCATCCCTCTTTAGGAAAGCGGACAAGAAAACTCTCAGAAAAGGCAAGAGAAATTATTGCGGTTGATTTAGATACTCTTGCTATTGATAAAAAATCTAAGAAAAACATTAGGATAACAAAGAACGTATATAAGGTTAATTTTGGAGATGCTAAAAGCATTAATAAGATTAATGCTCATGACTGCAAATTCATTTGTGAATACTGTGGCAAAAAGTTCATCTCAGCTGGAGGTTTTCGTTACCATGTAGATAGTCATGAGGTGGACAAGCCTAAATTGTATTCTTGTAACTTCTGCATTTATAGAACTCGAAGACAAGCAGATCTTAGGAAACACAGTGTTATCCATACAGGGGAACGGCACTATAAGTGTGAAATTTGTGGTCAAGAGTTTACTGTTAACAGTTCATACAAAAGACATCAAAGAATTCATAGTGGAGAAAAGCCATACAAATGTACAACATGCGGGAGAGATTTTCGAAATAGTGGTACACTAAAGCAACACATGGTTAAACACACAGGAGCCAAGAATTTTGTCTGTGAAATTTGTGGTAACAGTTTTAGCCTACGACATCATTATACAACTCACCGAAAACTTCATAGTGGTGAAATGCCATTTAAGTGTATTTATTGTGGGACTGCCTTCCGAAATCATGGCGCATTAAGACTTCACCGCAAGAAGAATCATCCCAAAGAGGAAGCTAATAGACTAAAGCAGCTGAAATTAAAAAGGACAATAGTGAGAGAGGAAGTTGTCGTCCGTGCTTCTCCAAAAGTTATTCATAATTCTTTAGATGTTTTAGAGCAGGCTATGGCTGCAACTGTTGATCCTCTTAATTATGAATATGTAAATTCTTATACCCAGACCTTACCAGACCTTGGTGAAGAATCTGTGTCAGTCATCTCTGAAATCATTACCGAGAAACATTCTAAAAAAGACTCTGTTGTCTTAGCTATTACTCACTTAGAAGAGGGAAGAATTTCTGTTAATAAAAGTGACAGTAAATCATGTATAAATAGTGAAGAATCTGCAACAGAATTACACGAACGAAATGCAGCTTTAGTGACTGTAGGTGACTGTAAAGAGCCTAAAATGCATCAGAGCATTAAAGTGCTCCCAGGTTCATTTTGCTCAGAAGAAAATGTTGATGACCCTCAAGAATTTATGGTGTTAAAGAGGGATGAACAATCAGTGGAGGCTGGGAAACCAAACAGCATTGAAGTGGTGAACAACAGCAGGAGTGGAGCATCACAGATGTACATAATGTTATCAGATGCACAGGCACAAGACTCTCACTTATATATTGTAGTGGAGAATAATGCTCAAGCACCTACCTAATTTATTGGCAGCGAGATGTATGGTAGCTGAATTCTGATAATGTTAACAGGTGAAGTCTTCAGGGTACTGCACATTGACTCTTGGTCATAATCTGTTATTTGACACTAACTTTAAGTTTGAGGCATGACCAAGTTTGTTTAAAAGTTATTTATGATATTCCTTAATGATACTCCTCATCATATGTGTGATAAAATCATAATTGTATATAGAGACAGAAATTAATTACCAAGAGTTGTAAATTTAAGAAGTTTTTCTCAGCATCTTAGCTAAAATGTCTTAAAATTAAATAAAAAAAATACACTTATGAAATTTTTAACTCTGTGGCATTCACACTTCACTGTTTATATTTCTTTAGTTCTCACCCAATTGTGCATCCCTTTTCTACTACCACCATTCAGTGGTGATGCTTTGATTCTAGTGAAGGGCTCTTGATCAAAAGATTTGGAGCTACTCTTCCTGTTGATCAAACCTGATTACTTTCCATTTCTTACAGGATTAGTGCTCCCCCATGAATTAAATAATAGTAATATGATACAATGAATGGCCCATATTCGTTTAGTGCTATTTAGGAGCCCTTGATTCAATGGC
This sequence comes from Cherax quadricarinatus, assembly GCF_038502225.1. Classification (NCBI taxonomy): domain Eukaryota; kingdom Metazoa; phylum Arthropoda; class Malacostraca; order Decapoda; family Parastacidae; genus Cherax; species Cherax quadricarinatus. Next base: position 102,274,823 of record NC_091292.1, read on the forward strand.
CTTTGGAAATCTAGGGCAAAATTCCCTGTGTTAGTTGATACTGAAATGAAGGACAATGTTCTTTGGTTACAGAATTATTCATTATTGTTATGATCTTGATAAAACACTTCCACCTGTATCCATCACAACTTTACTGACTACCCTTGCCCTATCATTAATTTGTTAAATTGAGGGATTATTAATAAATGTAGGCAAACAAGATGTGACTACCAGTATATAGTGTATAAGCTTATACAGTACAATACAATGCAAGTATAGGTGAACCTCACTTGATATAGATTCATTCCAAATTCAGGGCAACTGTGCTAAACCCAATCAGGCCATTAACACAATTCCCCATAATTCATAGGGCTGAAGAGGGGTTGTTGAGGTAATTTGTTCTTGTAGAAAGGATGGAGAGGATTGGGATGACAGAGGGTGTATAAATCTGAGGTGGAAGGTAGGAGGGGTAGGGATTGTCCAAGGAACATTTGGAGGGAGGGGGTAAAAGAGGCTTTTGAGTTTTAGGGGCTTGAGCATCCAGCAGATTTGTGTGTGTTAGGATTGAATGGAGGCAAGTGGCTTTTAATGGATGTGCTGTTGGAGTGTGAGCAATGTAATTTTTGTGAAGGGATTCAGGGAAACCTGTTAGCCAGACTTGAGTCCTGGAGATGAAAATGATAGTGACTGTATTCTAACAGAGACGTAGGGAAGTTGCAGTTGGAGGTTGTTGTAATCTGAATTGTGATGTCAGCACACTTCTGGCAAGACAACACTTGAAAGAATAAGTGGTTGTGTTTTCCTCTTTGGGTCACTTTGCCTTCATTGAAGACATCTGTGGAATTCCTGATAGAAATTGGGGTTTGCATAGTAGCAATTTATCATTAAGCAAATCATCATAAAGTGAGGGAAAACCTGAATGTGAAAATGGGTAATATGAAAATGGTTGTTCCTCAAGGGTGGCTTTGTATGAAGTCGCCAACTGATTTTTCCAGAAAGTTCCTTTTCTGTAATCTTGTATAATAACCTTAAAAGCAAAAATCATATTTATACATTTATCTTTCTTTAACAGTTCAGTATTGTTGTATTATAACATTTTTTGTTTCATAACCCATGCACATATAAACTTGAAACAAACTCATATAGCCCAACAACCAATACAGGGACACTGTATTTCAGTGAAACTCACTATACTGTATTACAGTACTTCATTATATCTAATAGTTTTGTGCATGGCTTTCAAAAGTTAGCATTTACATACAGTGTAAATCTTTTTATGGATGTGTGTACAGAAATTGTTGACAAGTAAAATAAAACCATGTTCATTTCATATTTAAAAAAAAAAGATTATATATATATATATATATATATATATATATATATATATATATATATATATATATATATATATATATATATATATATATATATATATGCAATAAGATCACAGTAAACAGGTGATTTCAAAATATGCAAAACAACCACTCTGAAAGAATAGAGAAATTCCAAGATTGATGGACTGACCACATCGACTCAAGGTTGAGGGACTGATTACCTCATTCTCCTCCTGTTCTTCAAGATTCTCCTTGATAATGTGAGTAGTCACGAAAGCGCTTGGAATTTCTCTATTCTTTCAGAGTGGTTGTTTTGCATATATATATATATAAAAAGAGAAAAAGATAAAAGAGAAAAAGGTAGCTTACGAGAGGTTTTTACAAAGCAGAAGTGTTATAAGAAGAGCAGAGTATATGGAGAGTAAAAGAAAGGTGAAGAGAGTGGTGAGAGAGTGCAAAAGGAGAGCAGATGAAAGAGTGGGAGAGGCACTGTCAAGAAATTTTAATGAAAATAAGAAAAAATTTTGGAGTGAGTTAAACAAGTTAAGAAAGCCTAGGGAAAGTATGGATTTGTCAGTTAAAAACAGAGTAGGGGAGTTAGTAGATGGGGAGAGGGAGGTATTAGGTAGATGGCGAGAATATTTTCAGGAACTTTTAAATGTTAAGGAAGAAAGGGAGGCGGTAATTTCATGCACTGGCCAGGGAGGTATACCATCTTTTAGGAGTGAAGAACAACAGAATGTAAGTGTGGTGGAGGTACGTGAGGCATTACGTAGAATGAAAGGGGGTAAAGCAGCTGGAACTGATGGGATCATGACAGAAATGTTAAAAGCAGGGGGGGATATAGTGTTGGAGTGGTTGGTACTTTTGTTTAATAAATGTATGAAAGAGGGGAAGGTACCTAGGGATTGGCGGAGAGCATGTATAGTCCCTTTATATAAAGGGAAAGGGGACAAAAGAGATTGTAAAAAATATAGAGGAATAAGTTTACTGAGTATACCAGGAAAAGTATACGGTAGGGTTATAATTGAAAGAATTAGAGGTAAGACAGAATGTAGGATTGCGGATGAGCAGGGAGGCTTCAGAGTGGGTAGGGGATGTGTAGATCAAGTGTTTACATTGAAGCATATATGCGAACAGTATTTAGATAAAGGTAGGGAAGTTTTTATTGCATTTATGGATTTAGAAAAGGCATATGATAGAGTGGATAGAGGAGCAATGTGGCAGATGTTGCAAGTATATATGGAATAGGTGGTAAGTTACTAAATGCTGTAAAGAGCTTTTATGAGGATAGTGAGGCTCAGGTTAGGGTGTGTAGAAGAGAGGGAGAATACTTCCCGGTAAAAGTAGGTCTTAGACAGGGATGTGTAATGTCACCATGGTTGTCTAATATATTTATAGATGGGGTTGTAAAAGAAGTAAATGCTAGGGTGTTCGGGAGAGGGGTGGGATTAAATTATGGGGAATCAAATTCAAAATGGGAATTGACACAGTTACTTTTTTGCTGATGATACTGTGCTTATGGGAGATTCTAAAGAAAAATTGCAAAGGTAAATAAGTGGATGAGTTTGAGAATGTGTGTAAAGGTAGAAAGTTGAAAGTGAAAATAGAAAAGAGTAAGGTGATGAGGGTATCAAATGATTTAGATAAAGAAAAATTGGATATCAAATTGGGGAGGACTAGTATGGAAGAAGTGAATGTTTTCAAATACTTGGGAGTTGACGTGTCGGCGGATGGATTTATGAAGGATGAGGTTAATCATAGAATTGATGAGGGAAAAAAGGTGAGTGGTGCGTTGAGGTATATGTGGAGTCAAAAAACGTTATCTATGGAGGCAAAGAAGGGAATGTATGAAAGTATAGTAGTACCAACACTCTTATATGGATGTGAAGCTTGGGTGGTAAATGCAGCAGCGAGGAGACGGTTGGAGGCAGTGGAGATGTCCTGTCTAAGGGTAATGTGTGGTGTAAATATTATGCAGAAAATTCGGAGTGTGGAAATTAGGAGAAGGTGTGGAGTTAATAAAAGCATTAGTCAGAGGGCAGAAGAGGGGTTGTTGAGGTGGTTTGGTCATTTAGAGAGAATGGATCAAAGTAGAATGACATGGAAAGCATATAAATCTATAGGGGAAGGAAGGAGGGGTAGGGGTCGTCCTCGAAAGGGTTGGAAAGAGGGAGTAAAGGAGGTTTTGTGGGCTAGGGGCTTGGACTTCCAGCAAGCGTGCATGAGCGTGTTAGATAGGAGTGAATGGAGGCGAATGATACTTGGGACCTGATGATCTGTTGGAGTGTGAGCAGGGTAATATTTAGTGAAGGGATTCAGGGAAACCGGTTATGTTCATATAGTCGGACTTGAGTCCTGGAAATGGGAAGTACAATGCCTGCACTTTAAAGGAGGGGTTTGGGATATTGGCAGTTTGGAGGGATATGTTGTGTATCTTTATACGTATATGCTTCTAAGCTGTTGTATTCTGAGCACCTCTGCAAAAGCAGTGATAATGTGTGAGTGTGGTGAAAGTGTTGAATGATGATGAAAGTATTTTCTTTTTGGGGATTTTTTTTTTCTTTTTTGGGTCACCCTGCCTCGGTGGGAGACGGCCGACTTGTTGAAAAAAAAAATATATATATATATATATAATTTTTTTTTTTTTTTTGTCGTCTCCTACCGAAGCAGGGTGACCCAAAAAGAAAGAAAATCCCCCCCCCCCCCAAAAAAAAATATTTTCATCATCATTCAACACTTTCACCTTAAGGAGGGTAGGGCCGCTCACATTATTTTGAATATTCACTTTTTTTTCTCATTGGCCATTTTGTTTGGCTTGACATACAACACCTAAACTTAAAACCAGCCATAGGACTTCTATTAAAATGTGCTGACTGGGTTTCCTACTTAAATTTTTTTTTTGCTAAGTTTTGTTATGAATGCCAGTATTAATGAAGATAGAAAATGGGATCTGAAAAGAAAAATGAGCCCAAATTTGAAATAAAATTTACAATAGAAATGCATTTGGTGGTGTTTGCAGTCTTCAAATTCACTGGAACTTCCAGGAACATAACCTCAAATTTTAAAGGTTAATTATTGTATGATATTTCTAAGTACTGTTCAAGTTCAAGATCAGTAGTACATAGTAAATAGAGATAAATTAATATGGAATCCTTTATTGATAACATTTTCCCATGCAGTGAACTTTTATCAAGTCATAAAAGGCCACATGTTTGTGACTTGATAAAAGCCTACTGCATAGGTAAAGATAAAAATGTCACCAATAAAGGATTCCTTGTAACTGCATTTGTATGTTCCATCGTGTCATAATCTTGTACCATTACCTATCCATCTGTAGTTCGTCATTTACTATTTATATATAACATGATAATATATTTTTACATACTGTACCTTTGTATAGTATAAGATTTTTAAATGTTAGGTATAGTATGGATTTACAATATATTGTATAGCATGTGGCTTTTGCTTCCAAGTTTTCACAGTGTTCCAGGCTCAAGTCAGAATGTTTTATCTATTTAAAAGATTGCTGGAAATAAAATTATTTTCTGCGTTGCAATGGTTTTACTTTAAATAGCTGTATGACCCTGGTGGGTTTAGTGCTTAGTTCTGATTATAATAATAATAATTTACTTTAAATATTTATTATGAGAAGTGGTTTAGTACTGTACTTGTTAGTTATAAATACTGATCAGATCTCTGCTTATTAGACGGTGAAGACCTGTGTAGTGCAGTACAATACGTGTCCTATACATTTCTGTTTCTTACCCGTAAAGGAGTACCCCACTAAAAACAACAAAGAGCTCTACCCACTGATTTTTCTATCATATACGTACGTGAAAGTTGGCGCTTGCCTGTGCCAAGAAGCAGAGATGTATGGGGAGGCTTATATTGGCCTTAAGCACTTACTAGTGAATGTATAAAAGAGATGGGAAAAGAACAGGCAAGAGAAAAAATGCAGTGAATTGAAAACTAGTAGCTAGCCATTAAGGAAATAATAAGGAGAAAATGTATATGCTCACAGTGCTGCAGAGTGTAAAGCGACATTATTAGAAGAAAGGAACCCTTTTCTTTGTTCCCCTCATGGTCTGCCAAGGACAATTGGCCAACCTGCTAAATAATAATAATAATCACCACTCAAATTTTACAAGCTTGTACAGTACCAACTACACTTATATGTCAGGTTAGCTTAATTAGGAAACTTAACCAAACACTTCTCTGACTCCTTTTGGTTTAGCGCTAAACTTATTTATAGTAATAACAATCAAAGACTACAGCTTACACAATATTATTATACACTGAAAGTTTATAATAGCCAGCAGATGTCACTTGCTGGAGCAATATTGTATTTTTTTTTTTTTTAACATGCTGGCTATCTCCCACTGAGGCAGGGTGATCCCCCCCCCTTAAAAAAAAAATTCACTATCATTCACATTGTCACTGCCTTTGAAGAGGAGTGCAGATATGTCAGTTTATATATCACTTTAAACAGCAAATATCCTAAATCCCTCCTTTAACCCGTAAATGGTCCAAATGTATATATACGTTTTTTCAACATTTGAAAGTATGTAAAAAAAGTAGATCTTCTTTTTGTTTTTTTACATTTGAAAATGTGTAAAAAAAACTTTGATCTACTTTTTTTTTTGTTATATTTGAAAATATAAGAATAAAATAAATAAATAAAAGAATAAGAAGAAGAAAATTGTCAAAGTGGGAAGTCTGAATGTGCGTGGATGTTGTGCAGATGATAAGAAAGAGATGATTGTGGATGTTATGAATGAGAAGAAGCTGGATGTCCTGGCTTTAAGTGAAACAAAGCTGAAGGGGGTAGGAGAGTTTCAGTGGAGAGGAATAAATGGGATTAGGTCAGGGGTTTCAAATAGAGTTAGAGCTAAAGAAGGAGTAGCAATAATGTTGAAGGATAAGCTATGGCAGGAAAAGAGGGACTATAAATGTATTAATTCAAGGATTATGTGGAGTAAAATAAAGATTGGATGTGAAAAGTGGGTTATAATAAGCGTGTATGCACCTGGAGAAGAGAGAAGTGTAGAGGAGAGAGAGAGATTTTGGGAAATGTTGAGTGAATGCGTGGGGAGTTTTGAATCAAGTGTGAGAGTAATGGTGGTTGGGGATTTTAATGCTAAAGTGGGTAAAAATGTTATGGAGGGAGTAGTAGGTAAATTTGGGGTGCCAGGGGTAAATGTAAATGGGGAGCCTTTAATTGAGCTATGTGTAGAAAGAAATTTGGTAATAAGTAATACATATTTTATGAAAAAGAGGATAAATAAATATACAAGGTATGATGTAGCACGTAATGAAAGTAGTTTATTAGATTATGTATTGGTGGATAAAAGGTTGATGGGTAGGCTCCAGGATGTACATGTTTATAGAGGGGCAACTGATATATCGGATCATTATTTAGTTGTAGCTACAGTTAGAGTAAGAGGTAGATGGGAAAAGAGGAAGGTGGCAACAACAAGTAAGAGGGAGGTGAAAGTGTATAAACTAAGGGAGGAGGAAGTTCGGGTGAGATATAAGCGACTATTGGCAGAAAGGTGGGCTAGTGCAAAGATGAGTAGTGGGGGGGTTGAAGAGGGTTGGAATAGTTTTAAAAATGCAGTATTAGAATGTGGGGCTGAAGTTTGTGGTTATAGGAGGGTGGGGGCAGGAGGAAAGAGGAGTGATTGGTGGAATGATGAAGTAAAGGGTGTGATAAAAGAGAAAAAGGTAGCTTATGAGAGGTTTTTACAAAGCAGAAGTGGTATAAGAAGAGCAGAGTATATGGAGAGTAAAAGAAAGGTAAAGAGAGTGGTGAGAGAGTGCAAAAGGAGAGCAGATGATAGAGTGGGAGAGGCACTGTCAAGAAATTTTAATGAAAATAAGAAAAAATTTTGGAGTGAGTTAAACAAGTTAAGAAAGCCTAGGGAAAATATGGATTTGTCAGTTAAAAACAGAGTAGGGGAGTTAGTAGATGGGGAGATGGAGGTATTGGGTAGATGGCGAGAATATTTTGAGGAACTTTTAAATGTTAAGGAAGAAACAGAGGCAGTAATTTCATGCACTGGTCAGGGAGGTATACCATCTTTTAGGAGTGAAGAAGAGCAGAATGTAAGTGTGGGGGAGGTACGTGAGGCATTACGTAAAATGAAAGGGGGTAAAGCAGCTGGAACTGATGGGATCATGACAGAAATGTTAAAAGCAGGGGGGGATATAGTGTTGGAGTGGTTGGTACTTTTGTTTAATAAATGTATGAAAGAGGGGAAGGTACCTAGGGATTGGCAGAGAGCATGTATAGTCCCTTTATATAAAGGGAAAGGGGACAAAAGAGACTGTAAAAATTATAGAGGAATAAGCTTACTGAGTATACCAGGAAAAGTGTACGGTAGGGTTATAATTGAAAGAATTAGAGGTAAGACAGAATGTAGGATTGCGGATGAGCAAGGAGGTTTTAGAGTGGGTAGGGGATGTGTAGATCAGGTGTTTACATTGAAGCATATATGTGAACAGTATTTAGATAAAGATAGGGAAGTTTTTATTGCATTTATGGATTTAGAAAAGGCATATGATAGAGTGGATAGAGGAGCAATGTGGCAGATGTTGCAAGTATATGGAATAGGTGGTAAGTTATTAAATGCTGTAAAGAGTTTTTATGAGGATAGTGAGGCTCAGGTTAGGGTGTGTAGAAGAGAGGGAGACTACTTCCCAGTAAAAGTAGGTCTTAGACAGGGATGTGTAATGTCACCATGGTTGTTTAATATATTTATAGATGGGGTTGTAAAGGAAGTAAATGCTAGGGTGTTTGGGAGAGGGGTGGGATTAAATTATGGGGAATCAAATTCAAAATGGGAATTGACACAGTTACTTTTTGCTGATGATACTGTGCTTATGGGAGATTCTAAAGAAAAATTGCAAAGGTTAGTGGATGAGTTTGGGAATGTGTGTAAAGGTAGAAAGTTGAAAGTGAACATAGAAAAGAGTAAGGTGATGAGGGTGTCAAATGATTTAGATAAAGAAAAATTGGATATCAAATTGGGGAGGAGGAGTATGGAAGAAGTGAATGTTTTCAGATACTTGGGAGTTGACGTGTCGGCGGATGGATTTATGAAGGATGAGGTTAATCATAGAATTGATGAGGGAAAAAAGGTGAGTGGTGCGTTGAGGTATATGTGGAGTCAAAAAACGTTATCTATGGAGGCAAAGAAGGGAATGTATGAAAGTATAGTAGTACCAACACTCTTATATGGGTGTGAAGCTTGGGTGGTAAATGCAGCAGCGAGGAGACGGTTGGAGGCAGCGGAGATGTCCTGTTTAAGGGCAATGTGTGGTGTAAATATTATGCAGAAAATTCGGAGTGTGGAAATTAGGAGAAGGTGTGGAGTTAATAAAAGTATTAGTCAGAGGGCAGAAGAGGGGTTGTTGAGGTGGTTTGGTCATTTAGAGAGAATGGATCACAGTAGAATGACATGGAAAGCATATAAATCTATAGGGGAAGGAAGGCGGGGTAGGGGTCGTCCTCGAAAGGGTTGGAGAGAGGGGGTAAAGGAGGTTTTGTGGGTAAGGGGCTTGGACTTCCAGCAAGCGTGCGTGAGCGTGTTAGATAGGAGTGAATGGAGACGAATGGTACTTGGGACCTGACGATCTGTTGGAGTGTGAGCAGGGTAATATTTAGTGAAGGGATTCAGGGAAACCGGTTATTTTCATATAGTCGGACTTGAGTCCTGGAAATGGGAAGTACAATGCCTGCACTTTAAAGGAGGGGTTTGGGATATTGGCAGTTTGGAGGGATATGTTGTGTATCTTTATATGTGTATGCTTCTAGACTGTTGTATTCTGAGCACCTCTGCAAAAACAGTGATAATGTGCGAGTGTGGTGAAAGTGTTGAATGATGATGAAAGTATTTTCTTTTTGGGGATTTTCTTTCTTTTTTGGGTCACCCTGCCTCGGTGGGAGACGGCCGACTTGTTGAAAAAAAAAAAAAAAAAATTTGAAAATATGTAAAAAAAACGTAGATCTACTTTTGTAGCACTACACATGTGAACATAGATCTGCTTGGACCGTTTACGGGTTAAAGTGCAAACATTGTACTTCCCACCTCCAGGACTCTAAGTCGGGCTAACAGGTTTCCCTGAATCCTTTCACGAAATATTACCCTGCTCACACTCCAATACCTCGTCAAATTCCAAAAGCCATTCGTCTCCACTCGCTTATCTAACACACTCAAACATGCCTGCTGTACATATATATTGTTGCAGATTTAGAAAAAGTTCAATTCAGAATGATTTCTGAAATTCAAAATTTCTTAATAACAAAAATTTCATATTTCATTTCAGATTAATAAAAATTTCAGATTTTTTTGGAATAAAAAATGCTTTTCAATTTTTTAATTAAAAATTATATGTAAATATCTTATTTTTTGAAAATTATGGTGAATTTTTTAAATTTTAATTGATAATCTTTTCTGAATGCAGCAATTTTTAAATAGAAGAGAAAAGTGTCATATTTCTATAATTTGGGGGCCTCTGTTCTTTTATTGAAAGAAATTACAATACTGTACTGTAAAGGCATTTACTAGACGGCAGTGGTGAGTAACCTTGTAAAGACAGGGCAGTCAAACCTTGGGTTGGAGCAGTACATGAATATAGAATTGTACTAAGATGAATTACAAAGAGAAAGTCAAGTGGAAGCACTTAGCAGGCTCTACATTGACAACATCTACTATAAGGGTTTGAAAATTACAGCCTCTCCTAACTTAGCGACATAGTTGTTTACCAACAACTCATACTTATGACTGGCTCTCTGGCCAGTATGCATACCTAAATAATGTATATTAGAACTGATTTCCTCCATTCTTTTTATTATAATATACAGTACACTATTGTATAAACATTTAAAAATATACTAAAGATGTTATAAATGGTGCAAAAGTGACATTAAAACAATATCAAAGATGGTTGACACAATCCCACTACCATTATAGTATGCTGCTTGCTGAGCGACAAATTCGTTGACCGACGTGGTCTTAGGAACAGAACTCCGTCATTAAGTGAGGAGAGGCTGTATACAGTATCATGGAAATTAGGTACAGTATAACCTGTTAGTGAATGGTGAAAGGCTCTTAGTTCAAAAAATTTGAGCTACCATTGCCTTTCTTTAATCAAACTCAGTTACCTCTCATTCTCCAGGTGCTGCATGACCTGTATGGGTTTAGCACTTAACCACAGATGCAGTAATACTAGGTGCAATATTGCTCTGTGGTACCCTCTGGCCCCATTCTCAAAACTACTTTACTAGTTCTTTAAAAATAAAATTTGGGATTCTAAGAATTTTAAAAATTATTTATAGCATTATTTTTACATACGGTATAATGATTTGTTTTAACTTAAAAATTTTACTTTTGATTTTTCCCTAACTAAAATATTCTATTGATAACCATTGGAAGTCTACAGTTAAAACAGCTTTGTGTTTTTTTTCTGTTAATAATTGAATGCTTGTAAGTTCTTATTCATAACTGTTATTGATCTACTTCACCTTTACTGTATATTGGTTTTTGCTGTAAAAATAATGAAGTTTTCTGAAAGAACTTAAGTTTAAGCTGTTATTTTTGATGGGGTACAAAAAAAATTAAGGCAACTGAGGGGGTATAGGCGCTTAAAAATGGTTAAGAACTACTACTCTAGCTGCACACACATGGAAGGAATTCCTCTAAATATCCCAGGAAACTACATGAGAGGTGTCACAAAACTTTAGAAATTATGTTCTGTGCCCTCTATCCCTTCAAGGGGTAGGAGTACCTTGATGCCAGTGAAGAGCTCTTAATTCAAGGAATTAGAGTTTACCCTCCCCTTCCTCAAATCAAACCTGTTTGCCCCCCATTCTCCATGCACTATAATCCCTGTATGTTGGTGTATTCGCAAACTTCTATTCACTTTGCTGAAATAAGATAAAAAGGACAGATACGAGGCCTCTCCTTTAGTATTTTTAAAAATTGTAGGCTCATTTTTCTTTAATAAAAAAAACACTCCTTAATCATTTATTTAAACAGCACTTGATGGCTTTTTTTTCTCTTATAATAATGTATCCTTTAAGGGGATACATTGATGCTGAAGGGCTCTTAGTCCAAGGAATTGGAACTAATTTTCCTTTCTTCCAATCAGAATTGGTTACATTCCATTCGCAGGCACTGTATGATCCTTACAAGTTTAACACTTCCTCATGAATATAATAAGAATAACTATATAAAAGCATAAAATATTTTAAAATTCAAAACACAGTGACTCATTAATTTTTATCAACCTTTCAATAACTATTGTTTTCTCACCACCAAGATACCTTCGTCCCACTTAGGGGTTCTTGATCCAAGAAGCAGGACTTGTCCAACCTCTCTGAATCAAACCTGAATACCTCCCATTTCCCAGGCACTACTATATAACCTCGAAGGGTTTAGCACTTTCCTCTCATTAATATAAATAATTTTTCCAGTCTTCCATTATTGATCCTTGTGTCTGCTATTTCTTCATATTTCGTTTGAATATCTATGTATGCTGATCTCATTCTCATTTTTTTCGCACACACACACACACACACACCCACACTCTTGCTTCAGTTTAAGCAACAAGTAACTGCTTCACGTGTAATTTAGCCAAAACACTTCGTAATATTCTCATAGGTTCTCTTTCAATAACAGTGATGATCAACATGTGTTTAACTGTTTTTTGTGAGTATTCAGCCTTCTAATACCCTTATGGGTTTAGTGCTTGGTTATGATAATAATAATAATAATACAGTACATTACTTGAAACCATCTAAAATGCTTGAGACCACATGTTTTAAAATTAAAAATAAAAGTGTTGTTAAGAGTATCATGCACTTATTGTATGTATCATTCAACAAAATTTAATTTTTATATTTGTGATTTTTTGTACTGTACTTTATACCTCTGCTAGGGACATCGGGTAAGGCATTAATATTTCTGATTTACTGACATGCACTCTCTTTTACAGGGTGTAATGATAATGGAGGTTGAACCAGATATTGATGTGGATGATGATGGTACTGGCAGTCAGAGGTCACTGCCACTAAAACAAGCACAGCCACCACCCAATATTGTTTTTGACACTGATCCTGCCTTCTTCTCACCAGATGAAAAGTTAAAAGTTGGAGTTATTAGAGAGGAGGATGGGGCTCAAGTGTTTCTCTGTATGTACTGCCGAACAAGATGTGAATCGGCACTTGCCCTAAAGATGCATGTGCGTGTGTATCACATGCCTGTGCTAGTGTATGACAATGGACTAGGCACTGTAGAAACTAGATATCGCATGGGCATTAAATTACAAAATACCACATGCACTGAGTTTTCCACCACGGAAAAGCCGTTTGCATGTCTCTTCTGCGAATCTTCGTACAAACTCCAGAGCTCCCTCCAGTCACATTTTCGCGAACACCATAGTCCACACAAGCCTTTCCAGTGTTTGGAGTGCAAGGAAGGTTTCAGAAGACCTATAGAGTTATCACGACATCGTCTGTACAGGTGCCCTGTAAGGAAAAATACTTCATTTTCTTCATCCAAAAAGGAGAGGTGAAAACAGTTTTGAATACAGTGTATTGCTTGTGTAAAAGGTTAGGCAGACATTGTTCAACTATTTTTGTTTTCACTAACTGGCCCAGTATTATTTTAGGAAGTAACACACAAGAAAACACCTTTGGGGTTCCCAACTGTAATTTGTATGCTTCTCCATGCAGACAGCAGAATACTTCGCCTTCCTATAAAACCTGACAAAGTCAATAGACATTTGTCACTCATGTACTTAGTTTTCATTACTTAATCTTTTTGACATTACCTTTCATATTTTCTCTAATAAATAATTTGACACTATTTTCTCAAGCATGTACATTGTGTCACTTTTCACATCTTCATAATCACAGCCATAGAGGCCATGTTGTATGTCATAATAATATTGGTTCTTAGTGCTTGTCAAACACTGTTCTATTCTTTTCAGTTCTCTGTATATGTGTCTACTTCTACAAAATTATACAGCATCACTCAATTAACAGTGTGACATTCTCTGACTTCCACATCACCTCATTCCTCTTTCTGTACTTCACAGTTACTTGTTAACCAGTTCACTGCCAGTTTAGTTTTCAAAGTAACCTGTTATTGACAACTCTTGTCTCTGAAACTGATGCAGTTTGTCACTCACAACAAATTTTGTACCAAAGAACCAGACTAGTCAGAACTTTTCACATTATTTCATTTTATACATTTTTTTTAATAGAGTAATTCTTTCTTAATTCTGTCAACATTACTCTCTACACACTGGGATTATTACCCAAAAATGTAATCATATTTGAACCTGGTTATTTGATGAGGTTTTAAAACTATCTGGCATTCTGTGATGCTGCAAGGAGCATGCAGAATGAAGACTAAACATTAACTAAATGTTAAAAGTGACTGGATTATGAAGAAATAGTTAAAAGTCTGGTATATTTCATAACCTAACTGTTAAAGTGATTACATTTAGAAAAAATAGCTAAAAGTCTGGCATAGTTTAGAATGGATAGAGAAATTGTGAATACAAGTAAACTATGATTGAATAGGTTTCAAATTTAACAAAGTCTGGATTCAGTGTGCAAAGTCTGTTAAATCCAGAATTGTCCATTGTTATTATGGTCTTCTGGGTAAATTGATTTCAGATTTGATGGACAATGTATACTAAATCCAGAATTACCTTATTGTTATGATCATGAGGAAAATCTCACCATTCTGATTTAAAAGATAAATGGCATTACTTGACATTTTTCCCCTATTAGTCCATTAAATTGGGGTTTCACTATGTTGAAAAAATGGTAAAGAATCATATGCTAGGAAAAAGGTAGTGATTGCTTCTCCATAGCTGAAAATTTTCTTCTCTGATTCTTGCATTTTCCTTTTGAAATGTAAGAATCACTAAAGAACAAATCATTATTTTTGCTGTAGCTAATTCCCCATAGAAATGGAGTGGCTCAAACACACATCGCTTCTAGGTTAAATCTACATGGTATGCTTTTTTATGTGCCCATAATACCTGTGTGTTCTCATGTCTATTGTAAAAGGAATGTATGTATGCCATGTATACAAACCTCAACAGAAACCTACTTATTTACTTATTGTAATAGTAATTCAGCATTCTTCCATGCATGTGAATTGTATATCCAACTTCTCTTTATTATGATACATAGATGATAGGACAATAATGTCATGTTTAGGCAAAGAGAGGAAGGACTGTTGTATGCCACACCAATGTCCTTACCTTGTGTACAGTTCTTCACACTTTGCTTTTCTAGTTTTTTTTATTATATTTTTGTTGGATGTTACTTATATCAAATACATTTACCTTTATACTGTATATAGTTGCTTATATCTTACCTTATCTCCTCCTCTAATTTGGAAGCTTTCACTTCATTCTTACCTTCCAATGCCATACTCCTTGTACAACAGCCACATCCTACTCTCACCATAGCTACCACTAAATAATGGTTTGATATATGTTGCCCCTCTAAAAAAAACATGCACTACCTCTCAGCCTTTTATTTATTATCTTTTTTCATTCTTGATACTCAAAATCAATTCTTTCTTCACATCCTTACTACAACAACAATGCACATTCAGTTAGTCCACCTTTAACATTTTCTTCTTTGTCATTTTTAGTAATTTATACAAGAGAAGAGGGTTACTAGCACATTGCTGCCTTCATTTTAGTCACCTTTCATGACACACATGGCTTATGGAGACAGAATTCTCACCCACTTTTCCATGGTGATGAAAGGAAACACTGTAAGAAGAACTATATACAGACTATGAGAAAACTCAAGATGAGTGTGTATACACATACGTGTACATGCACACCTGCATGTGTAGTATAAACTAGATATACCTGTCATCTTACATGTTTATGAGACAAAAAGAAAAGACACCAGCAATCCTACTATTGTGTAAAACAGTGGTTTATATGCACCTGGTTTATAAGAGTTGCTTAGCAGGTTATTGTAAGAGTTTAAAATAATCTTTCTCTGGAGTCACAAGTTTTTTTTTATTATTGTCCCAGCCTTTGTTGCAACCTTATTTTTAGTTCCAGCAAGTGATGGGAATTCCACTTATCTTTAGTAGCCAAATAAGCTTTTAAACATCAAGAAGATATTTTGAGCTTTGTTTTGGGCTTTTAAATATTAAGGAATTATATACTTTTTAATAAAACTTAGTTTATTTCATATTAAGTGTATAAACTAAGGGAGGAGGAAGTTCGGGTGAGATATAAGCAACTATTGGCAGAAAGGTGGGCTGGTGCAAGTATGAGTAGTGGGGGGGTTGAAGAGGGTTGGAATAGTTTTAAAAATGCAGTATTAGAATGTGGGGCAGAAGTTTGTGGTTATAGGAGGGTGGGTGCAGGAGGAATGAGGAGTGATTGGTGGAATGATGAAGTAAAAGGTGTGATAAAAGAGAAAAAGTTAGCTTATGAGAAGTTTTTACAAAGCAGAAGTGTTATAAGAAGAGCAGAGTATATGGAGAGTAAAAGAAAGGTGAAAAGAGTGCAAAAGGAGAGCAGATGATAGAGTGGGAGAGGCACTGTCAAGAAATTTTAATGAAAATAAGAAAAATTTTTGGAGTGAGTTAAACAAGTTAAGAAAGCCTAGAGAGCGAATGGATTTGTCACTTAAAAACAGAGTAGGGGAGTTAGTAGATGGGGAGATGGAGGTTTTGGGTAGATGGCGAGAATATTTTGAACTTTTAAATGTCGACGAAGAAAGGGAAGCGGCAATTTCATGCACTGGCCAGGGAGGTATACCATCTTTTAGGAGTGAAGAAGAACAGGATGTGAGTGTGGGAGAGGTGCGCGAGGCATTACGTAGAATGAAAGGGGGTAAAGCAGCTGGAACTGACGGGATCATGACAGAAATGTTAAAAGCAGGGGGGGATATAGTGTTGGAGTGGTTGGTATTTTTGTTTAATAAATGTATGAAAGAAGGGAAGGTACCTAGGGATTAGCAGAGAGCATGTATAGTCCCTTTATATAAAGGGAAGGGGGACAAAAGAGATTGTAAAAATTATAGAGGAATAAGTTTACTGAGTATACCAGGAAAAGTGTATGGTAGGGTTATAATTGACAGAATTAGAGGTAAGACAGAATGTAGGAATGCGGATGAGCAAGGTTTCAGAGTGGGTAGGGGATGTGTAGATCAAGTGTTTACATTGAAGTATATATGTGAACAGTATTTAGATAAAGGTAGGGAAGTTTTTATTGCATTTATGGATTTAGAAAAGGCATATGATAGAGTGGATAGGGGAGCAATGTGGCAGATGTTGCAAGTATATGGAATAGGTGGTAAGTTACTAAATGCTGTAAAGAGTTTTTATGAGGATAGTGAGGCTCAGGTTAGGGTGTGTAGAAGAGAGATATTATTATTAAAATCAAGGGGGGAGCGCTAAACCCGGAGGATTATACAGCGCCTGGGGGGGATGTGGAAGGCATTCAGGCTTAATTCGGGGAACTGGAGCACAGATCCAGTTCCCTAAATCAAGAGCCCCTCACCAACATGTGTAGAAGAGAGAGAGACTACTTCCCAGTAAAAGTAGGTCTTAGACAGGGATGTGTAATGTCACCATGGTTTAATATATTTATAGATGGGGTTGCAAAAGAAGTAAATGCTAGGGTGTTTGGGAGAGGGGTGGGATTAACTTATGGGGAATCAAATACAAAATGGGAATTAACACAGTTGCTTTTTGCTGATGATACTTTGCTCATTGGAGATTCTAAAGAAAAAATGCAAAGTTTAGTGGATGAGTTTGGGAGTGTGTGTAAAGGTAGAAAGTTGAAAGTGAACATAGAAAAGAGTAAGGTGATGAGGGTATCAGATGATTTAGATAAAGAAAAATTGGATATCAACTTGGGGAGGAGGAGTATGGAAGAAGTGAATGTTTTCAGATACTTGGGAGTTGACGTGTCGGCGGATGGATTTATGAAGGATGAGGTTAATCATAGAATTGATGAGGGAAAAAAGGTGAGTGGTGCGTTGAGGTATATGTGGACAAAAAACGTTATCTATAGAGGCAAAGAAGGGAATGTATGAAAGTATAGTAGTACCAACACTCTTATATGGGTGTGAAGCTTGGGTTGTGAATGCAGCAGCGAGGAGGTGGTTGGAGGCAGTGGAGATGTCCTGTCTAAGGGCAATGTGTGGTGTAAATATTATGCAGAAAATTCAGAGTGTGGAAATTAGGAGAAGGTGTGGAGTTAATAAAAGTATTAGTCAGAGGGCTGAAGAAGGGTTGTTGAGGCAGTTTGGTCATTTAGGGAGAATGGATCAAAGTAGAATGACATGGAGAGCGTATAAATCTGTAGGGGAAGGAAGGCGAGGTAGGGGTCGTCCTCGAAAAGGTTGGAGGGAGGGGGCAAAGGAGGTTTTGTGTGCGAGGGGCTTGGATTTCCAGCAAGCGTGGGTGAGCGTGTTCGACAGGAGTGAATGGAGACAAATGGTATTTGGGACCTGACGATCTGTTGGAGTGTGAGCAAGTTAATATTTAGTGAAGGGATTCGGGGAAACCGGTTATTTTTATATAGCCGGACTTGAGTCCTGGAAATGGGAAATACAATGCCTGCACTCTAAAGGAGGGGCTCAGGATAGCAGTTTGGAGGGATATGTTGTGTATCTTTATATGTATGTATATGCTTCTAAGCTGTTGTGTTCTAAGCACCTCTGCAAGAACAGTGATTATGTGTGAGTGAGGTGAAAGTGTTGAATGATGATGAAAGTATTTTCTTTTTGGGGATTTTCTTTCTTTTTGGATCACCCTGCCTCAGTGGGAGATGGCCGACTTGTTAAAAAAAAAAAATTAGTTAAAGGAAAAATATCAGAATAGTGTATAACTTTTTTTTTTACCTATTAAATACATTGCCATGAACTGAACCATTTTTTCTTTTTTTTCAGGTACAGAAAATAACATGATTCATCATCATTTCTGCCAAATTATTCAACGATGCCAGGAATGCAGCTCACACAGTCTGTATGATGAATATTTTAGCTACAATTGTAAAAGAAATCAAGACAAACTTTTGTATTGGTATTAGAGTGAATGTTTTTCTAACATGCTACTGAATTATGTAGTGTAAGTGGGCTTTCTCTTTTCTTAAGTCTGGGTGAATGACATTCACTTTTTTATATGGACTATCATTGGTTTATTCTCAGCACCCTGCATATTGTGGAGTAGATGACACTTAGATGCAGTGAATACCTTTATTAAGGACAATGTTTCATTCACATACAGTAAGTCCTCTAATAACGTCATTTCGTAATGACATTGATGATGAAAAGAAATTGATTCTTGGTCAGGGCCACTGTCTACGTGGAGACAGTAAAATAAAAATTTGTAAAGTATACGATAATCATACAAATGTATGACAGTAAATGATGCGACCACAAAAATAACAGAAAAAAGTGTAACATTAGAAACAAAACCAGAAGTTTTAAAGAGGTTTGACGATGGACAGTGAAGTGTGGTTTCGTCATACATCGTTTCATTTAAAGTCACAGTTTCCAAGAACTTATCAGTGACATAAATAAGGACTTACTGTATTGGTTTATTCTCTACTGACAAGGAATATACTTAATAAAGGCATAACACCAATAGGTGATAAAAGGATACAGCAATGAAGTCATCATCAGTAGAGTATATCATGTATAGGTACTTTACAATCCCACTTGGTACAGGTCAATCTTTTTACCATTAGGAGAGAATACTTGAGAAAGAGGAGTACATGTATACAGTATAAACAGGCACAGACAAAAGAGGAGGTGCATTGGAGTATCTCAGGGTGAGAGAACAGGGTTGTGTAATAATATATGTGCAGGTCTCCCTTACTTTATGTGGATTTGCTTTGTCTGAATTTTGTGCAACTGTTATGCGCTGTGTTATTTCTGTTAGTAATTATGTGTATGCAGTTTACAGTTGCCATATGCAGTCAGCATGGCTTGCAAGGCATATTGATGAATCTGATCAGACGTAAATAAGTGTTTATTGCTTGATAGAACTTAGTACAGATGCCAATTGTCTGGCACACAATTACAGCATAAAATGTGGGACACCTGCATCAAGGCACCAACAGTCACCTCATAAAATGGATAGGTGCTAATCTAGTTATCAAAGAACAAGATAAAGATAGGAGATGATGTTTAGAATGTGCCCTTATCAGTACACTTCCAACACTATTACACAGAACCAGAGTAGCTTCATGTTAGCTAAACCTTTAGCTTACACAATACTTTCAAGTTATCCAGGCATCTGACAGCCAACATAATAGTCCAGTTTATATCCTACCATGCTGCCTCGCCCTGATAACCTCCCATGCACCTCACCTTTCTTCATTTACCTGCATACATAATCCTCTTTCTCATGCATTCTCTATTGACTAAAGCCCACTGTGTGAGTGAAACATTGCCATTAATAAAGGTATCCACTACATCAAATTGTCTTTCACAACACCTTGCTGGTATTTACAAATCATTCCAGTTCCACCTTATATGGAATAACTACAATATGAATATAGATAGTCATCATATTCTTAATGGACTTTATCTCATCTGGAATCACAATTATGCTGCATTTTTTCCCATACCAGTTTGGTTACCAAAATGATGCAGAAGGTATGGAAGATAATCTGGGTAATGATCACAACATTATTAATGAGAAACAGTGTTTAAAATACAAATAGTAACTGGAAGAAGCTAATGGACTTTAGATGTGACTTTCTAATTGGTCATTATGGGCTGTCAGCCTTCAAGAGGACAAGTATCTTCACCAAGTGCTGGATCAACCAGGCTGTGATGGATATGTGGGACAGTGGGCCTCCAGCAGCAACAGCCTGGTTGACCAGTCAAGCACCAGACGAGCCTGTCTCATGGCTGGGCTCCAATAGTAGTGAAATTCTTGAAACTCTACAAAGGTATATCAGAGGTGTCAGTTTCTACCACGTTAGGAACCTCAGAGATATTTTTTAAGGTACTTCAGCTTATTTGATTAAGTAGGCTCCTCAGGCATGACATGTAATATTTTTAGGTAAAAGATATCACATGAGGCAAACTGTCCTAAAAATAGATCTTTTCAAAAAATTTATCTTGTTTAGTGATAGATATATTTTTATGAAAGAAACATAGTACTGAATGCAAATGTTCAAGTTTGCACAAAAACTAACTTAGCAGACATACCAGAAGTAGAGGAACATTGTATTATTTAGCTCAGTCTTGCCTAACCTATCTTGAGCCAGCCTAAATTTAGTATGTATTATTTAGCTTCAATGAAAGACATTAATTTTGTGATGTTTAGGCTGGTTTTTACAGAATCATTGCAACAAGGAATTTATATTTGGTTTACTTAATAAAGCAGTCATTGCTTTATAAGCTAAGTTTGGTGGCTCTATCCAAAACAACCACGGTATGTACCGTATTTACTCTGATCTACCTGGAAGGTGTTCAGGGGGTCAATGCCCCCCAGCCCGGCTCATGACCAGGTCAGAGTTTTAAGACCAAATTTTTAAGTAAAATAAAGTAGGGGGTCTCTCTGTTCATGAGAGGTTGAAATCTTACATATTGAGGGCTTTCTACACACTAGATGCCTACATCTTTGGGACATCAAGACTACACTTGGTAACCATGTTCCACTTTAAATATACAAATAAATTTGATAATATCCTGTAGTTACAGGCACCAGGGAACCCTGTTCATGCATCAAGAGAGTCCTAGTCATGCACCAGGGACCCCTAGTCATGCACCAGGAACCCCTGGTCAGGCACTAAGAGAGCAGCAAGCATCAAAGAACCCTAGTCAGGCACCAGGGGAGTCCTGATCAGGTACCAGGGAGCCCTGGTCAGGCTACAGGAAGTCATGGTCCAATATATCAAAGTGTTTGGGCTGACTCTCCCAGTTTTGTCACAAATATTGTGAAGTTTTTGGTGCTCTTTTTATGTTTTTAGTTTTTCCCAGGTTTCATCAAGAATATATTTTGCCTCATACCCATTTGATCACTTTTAAGTCCCTTAAAAGCTAATGTAGACTTACACATGAGACACTATATTAGAAAAATTAAGAATTTTTTTGGCAAAACATTGGGGGTTGACCTATATGCACTGTTTAGTTATACTCAAGTATGTAAGGTATGTAGTGCTCTGTAAGGTCGGTAAACCTAACACAAATGAGAATGAATGACTATGGTTAGTTGTGGCTCAGCGCTTCTTTTTGATTATAATAATTGTGGTTAGAGTTTTTTATGTTGACAGTCCAGGCTAAGCATAAGAGAAATGTATAGTAGGTAAAGTATGACATGGAAACAAATATAGCGCAACAGGACACTGAGCCAAAATAAGATACACAGTACATTATTTGACATGTATTTTTGTTTTCAGTTATTTTTCTTTAAATTAATTAGTTTTCTGTTTAGTATATGGCCTTTTGATGCATGTTTGGTGAGTTAATAATTTTTATAGAAATCAGTAAAAGAAAAAATGGATTATTTTTTGTAGTTTTTATAGTACAGTATATAATTAAGTTTTTATATTAAAGTAACCACAATTACATGTTCTATTTAATTTGCTTATAAAGTATTATCTACTAAAAGTTGTTGCACTTAACTGACTTTTCTCTTATGCAGAATTCCCCGTGTCCCCTTTAGTTCACTTAAGAAAGTGATCATTGTATATACTCCAAATTTTCATTAATATTTGCTCTCTCCTCCTTGCACTTCCTAAGCTGTTAGTTCCCTTCAAAATAACACTTCAACAATCTACAAAATGTAACTTCCTGTCTTATGGAACATCTGTGCCACAGAAAATTGATTTGTGATGCCCAGTGTGTAAAGAATTCCACTTTTACACATTAAACATTTCTGGTGAGCCACTCTGATGATCAGTTACTGTACTATATATAATTTGCAATAAACTTTACTTAATTTTTAACAATGGTAAGAGTTTGTTTCTTATGTGGTTTAATGGGATATGTAAATTTACTTAACAAACAATTGCCAAGGCTATCAACTATTTATCTCAAGATAAATATTTGACAGACTGGTTAATAAGCATAATATCTTGGGTTGTTACAGTTTATTTAAACTGCTTCTACTCTGCTCTAACTTTTTGACATAAGTTTTGTCCTGTTATCACATGAAATATTTTTTTCTCATTTCACTGCTTTTTTAATGACATGTAAATTTCAAACAATATTACTGCATCTAGTAGTGTTAGTCACTCCACTTTCTTGGTATTTAAATACCAATCCAGTTTTACTTTTGTATATGGTTATGCATTTCAGTCAGCTGCAGGAAGCTTTATTAAATATTGTATGCTGCATTTTTGTATATATTGCAGGATTAATGCTTTGGTTTATTTTATTTATGTAATAGAAAGTTGCTCCAATACTATACAGTTTTAGGGCCTAAAGGTTGCTTTTTATTTCTGTCATAATTTAAAAAGTGCACTAGTTTATTATTTATCTCATAATCATCAAAGATTACTAGGTACATAGCATATCAAGGATGTACTGTGTACATTTATATTACTACCATACAGAAAAGGGTAAAATAATAACCAAAAATTTGACTTCGATGCTCTCATTATGCTTTTACTTGGAACCTTTTTATTATATTCATGGAAATAGCTAAACCTGTAAGGGTCATTAGGCACTATAGAGTAGAGGTGAAAGAGATGGTGGAGGTGGAGGTATTGAGTGAAGGACATTGGACAAAAGAAGGAGAGGAAGATCACATGTGATGTAGCAAAGTGTCCATTAAGAAAGCATTAAGTGAGCCAGCATTAAAGGTGGGACTGTCAGAGAGGAAGGTGAACACAGTCCTCATGTCAGGGTGTTGAAGAATTCATCTGAAATGAAGTTTGCTTCTTTGATGAGTGGAACAAATCAGTCAGGAGATACTGGACTGTCAAAGTGACAGCAATTCTTGCAAAGAGCCACCACTTTTATATGTAAAATTGACTTCCATAAAAGCTTCAGTATTTGTGTAGGAATTATCAATCTGCTGTTTATTGCTTTGCTTGGACTAACAAAGTAAATAGGAATAAAGTATGAGAAGAGCAAGAAATTCCTCATTTATGTGCATCTGTAAAAGTTTAAGCTAGAATATTTTATAATATAAGGTAAAAATGAGGAGTAATTATGAATTACAGAAATGGAAAATATGTTCTAAATGTTGTGAATCATCAGAATATTTAGGGCTTTCACATGGTCTAGCAGAGGTAAGGAGACAGGCAAAATACCAACACTAGCAGAGATTGTGTTCCATCTGCTTTTTCTACAATTCTTTAATAGCGTGTTTTAAAACCCTTGCAATTATGCAACGAACATATAATATAAGCCTGATTGATGCTTGTAAAATTTTGTTGAAGCATTTTTATGTTATCTTTTGTTAACATGGTTTCTCTGAATCATGTACAGTACACGTTGAGATTCATAAAAATGCAAAAATAAATATTTGATATTATCTAAAAAAGCCTTGCATCTGAAAGGGAAGTATTTTCCTTGCCCTTTAATGGCACAGTACAATAGTATTAATGAGTACAGCTCTGGAACAGTTACTGCATTACATAAACTCTCATAAGTAAAAGAATTTTTCCTGATGTATAGTTTATATTTCACAGGATTTCTTGGTGTCGGAGTGAACTTCGGTTGTAACATTATAATGAATTAAAAGTGTTAATAGTCTCTCCAATTGAACATTTTTGCCATATAATTTTTAACCCTTTAATGAATACATAATCCGGTACTATACGGTAGTCAGCATACTCAATAATGAGGTGTTTACTGTTCTTGTGGTTAATGATTATATGTGTGAATTGAAGGTACTGTACTTACTTAATGATCTAATGTGATATTTTATTAATAGTTATTGCACTGAATATTTCTATTTGTAAATGTTATATTTTTGTTAGAGTTAACTTTGTGACATTATACATAATAAAAAAAAAATAGTGAATGAGATTTGATGATTCACCTTGTACTTCTATTTTCTGTTCTATGGAGATCACTGTTGCAGGTTACCAAGAGTCTGACAGCAAATATCTTATTATAAGTGGTATACAATACCAATATGTTCATGAGTAAGACATATAAGAATATAATAATGGAGGAACACTGCAGAAGGCCTACTGGCCCATTCAAGGCAGGTCCTTATCAAAACCATCGAAACCCAAGAATTTACTCCCGTACCCACGACACCAATCACACCCAGCCCCTCCCACTCAAATATTTGTCCAATCTCTTTTTAAAGTTACCTAAGGTCCTATCCTCAATTACCCTTCTCAGAAAGCTGTTCCACACATCCAGAACTAGTGTACTTACCTATGTCCTTCCTGAATCTAAATTTATCTAACTAATCCTTTATTTCTCGTTCTTACCTGATTCGATATCCTCAGTATTTTATTAATATCTCCCTTGTTTATGCCCATCATCCACTTATACACTTCAATGATATCTCCCCTTATTCTATGTCTCTCCAGAGAGTGAAGATTCAAGGCTCTAAGTCTATCTTCATATGGCAGATTCTTTTTTACAGTAAATCATTTTAGGTATCTTTAATGACGAAACATTTTCCTTGCACTGTAGGCTTCTTCAGTCAAATACAGAGAAGGCTGATCATCCTGGAGATAGGCAAGAGAGAGAGTTTGAGGACAGCAGTCCCTTGTCCTTGATGGATTAAGAGACTGACTATATTAAATCGAGGCTAAAGGACTGATTACCTGAAGCTGCCACTCCACTTTGTCTACTGTCTCCAAGATTGTAATTCAGTTCTGTTTGCAATTAATAATGCTTACAGCACAGGCAAAATATTTCATCAGAGAAAATACCTGTGGTACATATGTCTAACTCATCTGACAGCAAAGGAAGAAGCACAGAATTTTGCAGTAAAGAAATAAGGTTCTATCAAGTGAATTAAGAGTTAATGGAACACAGAAAAATTACATTTTTTTTAACACACCAGCTATCTCCCATCAAGGTAGGGTGACCCAAAAAATAAATATTTTTACCATCACTCACTCCATCACTGTCTTGCCAAGACACTGATGCTACAGTTCAGATGCCCCTCCAAACTGCAATATCCCCACTCCTTCAGAGTGCAAGAACTGCACTTTCTACTTCCAGGCCTCAAGTTCACTAACCAGTTTCCCCTGAATCCCTTCGTAAATGTTACCTTGCTCACGACCCAACAGCATGTTGTCAAAAACAACCACTTACCTCCACTCGCTCCCATTTAACACACTTACACACATGCCTGTAGGATGGACAATTAAATGAATGATGGTTTTCTTCACTGGGCCACCCTGCCAAGGCAAATGACAGTCATTTGAGTTTAAAAAATATTTAAATAAAATACTGAAGCAGTGAAGAGTTTTTACGAGGATAGTGAGGCTCAGAGTATGTAGGAGAGAGGGAGATTATTTCCCAGTAAAAGTAGGACTTAGACAGGGATGTGTGATGTCACCATGGTTGTTCAAAATATTTATAGGTGGAGTTGTAAGAGAAGTGAATGCTCGGGTGTTGGCAAGAGGTGTGGGGTTAAAAGATAAAGAATCTAACACAAAGTGGGAGTTGTCACAGTTGCTCTTTGCTGATGACACTGTGCTTTTGGGAGATTTTGAAGAGAAGTTGCAGAGGGTGCTGAATGAGTTTGGGAGGTTATGTAAAAGAAGAAAATTAAAAGTGAATATAGGATAGAGTAAGGTGATGAGGATAACAAAAAAATTAGGTAACAAAAGATTTGGATAAATTGGAGGGAGAGAGTATGGAGGAGGTGAATGAATTCAGATATTTAGGAGTGGACATGTCAGCAGATGGGTCTATGAAAGATGAGGTGAATCATAGAACTGATGAGGGGAAAAAGATGAGTGGTGCACTGAGGAGTCTGTGGAGACAAAGAACTTTATCCATGGAAACAAAGAGGGGAATGTATGAGAGTATAGTTATACTGATGCTCCTATATAGGTCTGAAGCATGGCTGGTGAATGTTGCAACAAGAAGGCTGGAGGCAATGTGTGGTGTGAATATAATGCAGAGAATTCGTAGTTTAAAAATTAGGAGGTGTGGGATTACCAAAACTATTATACAGAGGGCTGGTGAGGGGGAAGTGGTTTGGACATGAGAGGATGGAACAAAATAGAAAGCCTTCAAGAGTGTATAAATCTGCAGTGGAGGGAAAGTGGGGTAGATGTCAGCCTAGAAAAGGTTGGAGGGAGGGGGTAAAGGAAATTTTGTGTGGGAGGGGCTTGGACTTCCAGCAAGCTTGCATGAGCGTGTTAGATAGGAGCAAATGGTGCTTACAATTTGACATTTTGTTGGAGTGTGAGCAAGGTAATATTTATGAAGGGATTCAGGGAAACTGGCAGGCCAGACTTGAGTCCTGGAGATGGGAAGTACAGTGTCTGCACTCTCAATGTTGCAGTTTTATAACTGTAATGTAAGCGTGCCTTTGGTAAGACAGTGATGGAGTGAATGATGGTGAATTTTTTTCTTTTTCGGGCCACCCTTCCTTAAAAAAGTCACCCTACCTTGGTGGGAGACAGCCGATGTGTTAATAAAAAAAATTAAATAAAATATCCATTCATACAAAATTATTCCATCACGGTCCCTTCAAGGAGGGAGGACTTCTTGCCCTGACAAATGGGCTCTTGATCCAAGGCATTTGATCTCTTTAGAGCAAACCTAAAAAAACCTACCCTCTCCTGTGGACCTTATTAGTGAGGATACTTTCCCTTTTTTAAAAATTCAGCTTCTAGACAAGAAAAAGGAATTACTATTTGCCCTGTTTGACTGTAACTTCTACTAGTAATACTATGGTGGTTGTGTCACTTCAGACTTAAATTGGATCATTTTAGGGCATGTCAGGTAACCCTCCAGTGAGACATCAGATGGTCATTTGGCAAAAACCTTTGATGGCAGAAATACTACTGGAGGTTGCCTGCAGATCCAGGAGTGGCAGATGAAGGTGTGTGACTCTAGGCTTTCTTTCCGGATTCCCTGCTGCCATTATTAGCTAAAAAATAATTACACATTTAATGCTTCTGTATAAACAGGTGGTTTTGTTGAACTTTGCTCGATCAGTTCTAGAGATGTACTGATACTGCATGCCAGGAAGGGTAACATCACTGCATGTCAGTAGAGGTGACCATGGTCTGGGGTAGGTATGTAATTGTTTTTCATTTATTCTCAGAGTTGCTTCCCCATTTTTTACTTTATGGCGAATCAGACATTACCTTATTCTTCTGGATTCTCAGTGACTGTTGTGGCCTTTGCTAACTCTGGAACAGCCATGGACCTCTTCAGAACATGGAACCTCTTTCAGGTAACCACTTGTTGCCTGAAACTATTATTGATATTCCATCTATCCTTTGGTAACTCTGGCTCCAGCATTACTTTGACTCTATAACCAGCATCCCCCATCATGCAACAACGATGCATTCATTGTCTATGTGGTTATTATTACATTCATGGGGGGGGGGTACTAAATCCACAGGGATTAAATAGTGTCTGAGGAAATGGAAGGCATTCAGGCTGAATTCAAGGAATTGGAGCACAAGTCCAATTCCTTGGATCAAAAGCCCCTCACCAGCATCAAATACCCTCCCTTGAGGAGTTGTTGGGTATGATTCTAGGAACACTTAGCATGTACAGGCACCCAATGACCAAAGTTGTCAAACCCATTCCCAGCATCCTGGAGTGACTGACAATTTCCAAACCCTCATCAGTGTAGCTTCCAGCTTGATAAATTAGACACATGTGCAACTCTTGGGTATCTTTATTGAGGAAACGTTTCGCCACACAGTGGCTTCATCAGTCCATACGTAGGAGAAACTTGAAGAACAGGAGGAGAATGAGATAATCAGTCCCTCAACCTTGAGTCGATGTGTTCAGTCCATCAGTCTTGAATAGAATACAGCATACGAGCGGAGAAGCAGCTTATAAACCGTATGGCAGGAGAGGTGCAGCAGTCATAGGTGGTGTCACATTTGTTCAATGTGGAAGTAGGTCGTGCCCAAGAATTAGGCAAGTGAAGAATTCCTAAGTATTAAGATCCCAAGAAGTTGCAGTGTCTGACAGGTTTGTAGATGAATGGTTCAGAGAACCGACATGTTGATAAATTAGACACATGTGCAACTCTTGGGTATCTTTATTGAAGAAACGTTTTGCCACACAGTGGCGAAATGTGTCTAATTTATCAACATGTCGGTTCTCTGAACCATTCATCTACAAAGCTTCCAGCTTCTTCATTTGACGATAGCAGAGTGAAATTTAAATGTGTAGGTGAACATTCTGCCAATTTTGTGTGAAATAGTATGAAGTTTTCATTTTTTGTTAATATTTTTGGGTGTCTGGAATGGTTTAATTGGATTTACATTATTTCTCATGGGAAATATTAACAAAAAATACATTTTATAGAGAATAACAATATTTTGCATACAGACAAGGGACTACTAAATTTGAGGGTCCACTGTATTTGAGTCTTCCTCTTTGGAGAGATATGAAATATGTTTCTGAGAATATTCTGAAAATAGGAAAGTCTATCCTTGTTAAACTTAAAAAATGCCCTAAAAACACAAATTTTTATTTTTGTTTTCTTTTCTCATATACAGTGGACCCCCAGTTAACGATATTTTTTCACTCCAGAAGTATGTTCAGGTGCCAGTACTGACCGAATTTGCTCCCATAAGGAATATTGTGAAGTAGATTAGTCCATTTCAGACCCCCAAACATACACGTACAAACGCACTTACATAAATACACTTACATAATTGGTCGCATTCAGAGGTGATCGTTATGCGGGGGTCCACTGTATATTCTACTTCAAATTATCTATAATCATATAAGAAAAAAGTGTGTGATTTTTATTTATTAAGAAAATCACATTTTAAAACAAATTGCTTTAAAAATTAACAAACTGGCACACACACACAGCCCAAATCAGTACAAAAATATTTCCACTTAAGATAAACCAATGGTTAGAGTTCGAAGCCGATCAATAAAGGCATTCTGTAGGTATTAAATGAGAAACTATTTAAACTGTCAAACTGAAATATACACAACTCAAAGTGAATACCAAGCTTTTTTATGATAAAGCTCACCAACAGTGACAGTGTTGTATGACCCTTGTGGGTTTAGTGCCTAGTTTTGATTATAATCATAAGAGGCATTCTCCAGGAAAGGATCTGATTCCAACAATTTTAGTAAAATTGTTGGAGTTAGATCCTTGACACCTCCTCAGACTAAACTTATATGGCATCATCAATATTATTTTAAAACTGATCAAATTTATCATTCTTTAGTTAATGAATATAAATATCACTATTCAATAAAATCAGCAAACTGAGACTTATGCTGCCTAATAACAGTATGAACCATGTGACCACAAAACCACACCAGAGGTGAAAATTTGAAGCCGATCAGATGAGTCATTCTCCAGTTATTCCAAGTTTCTTTAATTATTTTATTATATTGAAAAATTTGTTCACAGTCAAACGAAACTTAATAGATGCTGTCCTGGCCATAAGATGTATCAGTCATTAAATATTAAAGCCGTTCAAAGGAGGTTCATTGAAATTGATTTAAGGCAACAGGAATGACAAAATTCACAATATTTTACAGGTAAAATGGACAAATCTGTACATACACACTTGAATTTCACTCTTCACCATAGTTTAATTAGGAAGCATATTTTTAAAGCGTTTGAAGCTATGCCACTGAGGGGTTTTTCAAGTTATCTGAGCTATTCCAAGATGCTGGGAATAGTTTCAGCAACTTTGGTCATATGACTCCTGGACATGCCAACTGTTCCAAGATCCTGGGCCTAGTTACCGTACACAAGCATATAAAATTTGAAGCTGATTGAATGAGGTGTTCATGAGTTATAAGCAAAATAAACGCAGAACATTGGAGAAAGAAAAAACAGGAAATAATTTAGGGAACCCTTGAAGGTCCCTTCAAGGATACCTAAAAGATCCTACTTTTGATTAATGTTACTGGTTGTGGCTATTACTACAGATTCCAACTGTGACATCATTTTCTCTGATAAATATTGTTTCTGTGGAGTTCATAATGTGCCTCTCGGTGTTTCTGAATAGACATCATGGATTTTTTGAGTCGTTGCTTCGGTATGGCAGACCAATAAGCAACGGAAAGTTTGCATTAATCAGGAGAAATCGGAATGGGGATTTGTTAACTGTAGCTTACCACAAGGGTTGGTGTTTACCTGGAGTTTACCTGGAGAGAGTTCCGGGGGTCAATGCCCCTGCGGCCCGGTCCGTGACCAGACCTCATAGTGGATCAGGGCCTGATCAGCCAGGCTGTTACTGCTGGCTGCACGCAATCCAACGTACGAGCCACAGCCCGGCTGGTCAGGTACCGACTTTAGGTGCTTGTCCAGTGCCTGCTTGAAGACAGCCAGGGGTCTATTGGTAATCCCCCTTATGTATGCTGGGAGGCAGCTGAACAGTCTTGGGCCCCTGACACTTATTGTGTTGTCTCTTAACGTGCTAGTGACACCCCTGCTTTTCATTGGGGGGATGTTGCATCGTCTGCCAAGTCTTTTGCTTTCATTGTGAGTGATTTTCGTGTGCAAGTTTGGTACTAGTCCCTCTAGGATTTTCCAGGTGTATATAATCATGTATCTCTCCCACCTGCATTCCAGGGAGTACAGGTTCAGGAACTTCAAGCGCTCCCAGTAATTGAAGTGTTTTATCTCTGTTATGCGCGCCGTGAAGGTTCTCTGTATATTTTCTAGGTCAGCAATTTCACCTGCCTTGAAAAGTGCCATCACTCACCTGGAGTTTACCTGGAGAGAGTTCCGGGGGTCAACGCCTCCGCGGCCCGGTCTGTGACCAGGCCTCCTGGTGGATCAGAGCCTGATCAACCAGGCTGTTACTGCTGGCTGCACGCAATCCAACGTACGAGCCACAGCCCGGCTGGTCAGGTACCGACTGTAGGTGCTTGTCCAGTGTTGTTAGTGTGCAGCAATATTCCAGCCTAGATAGAACAAGCGACCTGAAGAGTGTCATCATGGGCTTGGAATCCTTAGTTTTGAAGGTTCTCATTGTCCATCCTGTCATTTTTCTAGCAGATGCGATTGATATAATGTTATGCACCTTTCAAGGCAGGTGAAATTGCTGACCTAGAAAATGTACAGAGAACCTTCACGGCGCGCATAACGGAGATAAAACACCTCAATTACTGGGAGCGCTTGAGGTTCCTGAACCTGTATTCCCTGGAACGCAGGTGGGAGAGATACATGATTATATACACCTGGAAAATCCTAGAGGGACTAGTACCGATCTTGCACACGAAAATCACTCACTACGAAAGCAAAAGACTTGGCAGACGATGCAACATCCCCCCAATGAAAAGCAGGGGTGTCACTAGCACGTTAAGAGACCATACAATAAGTGTCAGGGGCTCGAGACTGTTCAACTGCCTCCCAGCACACATAAGGGGGATTACCAACAGACCCCTGGCAGTCTTCAAGCTGGCACTGGACAAGCACCTAAAGTCGGTTCCTGATCAGCCGGGCTGTGGCTCGTACGTTGGTTTGCGTGCAGCCAGCAGCAACAGCCTGGTTGATCAGGCTCTGATCCACCAGGAGGCCTGGTCACAGACTGGGCCGCGGGGGTGTTGACCCCCAGAACTCTCTCCAGGTAAACTCCAGGTATGGTCCTTGAAGATGAGATTCTCCGACATGATCACTCCCAGGTCTTTGACGACCCTTGTTGGGACCCTTGTTGTTCACAATCGACATAAACAACATTACTAGGGGAATAAATAGCGACATCAGTAAGTTTGCCGTTGACACTAAAATAAGCCTACAAATAAGTTCTGATGTGGACACTAGAAGGCTACGGGATAACTTGGATAGGTTGATATTGTGATTGAAGAAGTGGCAGATGCAGTTCAATCCAGACAAGTGTAAGGTTCTACTCCTAGGACCCCTCAGGGAAGGTTCCTTGAAGTTGGTGAGGGGCTCTTGATTTAGGGAATTGGATCAGTGCTCCAGTTCCCCGAATTAAGCCTGAATGCCTTCCACATCCCCCCCCACAGGTGCTGTATAATCCTACGGGTTTAGCGCTTCCCCCTTGATTATAATAATAATAATACTCCTAGGAAAGGGAAATAACTATGACACTTATAAACTAAACATTGTAGATCTTGGTAAGACACATGTGCAACGGTTTGGTATCTATATACCGTAGCATTTTGCCTACACAGTAGGTTTCTTTAGTCGAATATAGAGACAGCAGAAGCAATGATGAAAAGAGGATGTAATCAGCGCATCAGCCTTGAAAAAGTTTCGAGGTGGTTTGTCCCTGTCTGAAGAACTGAATTCTTCTCCAGGCTGAGGGAATAACCATCTCAATCATGGTTTTATGGATAATTTGGACCACCTCAATCACAGGGGTAATGGATAATTTTGAATATTTGTCTGATCTTAATTTGCCATCATCAGTTTCTACACCTGCACCTACACTTACCTCCCAGAATATGAAGTGGACCCCTTCTGGGTCAGTAATTTTGTCTTGGAGTTGATGGTAATAACGAATTGGAGCGGGATAACTTGGAGCTAGACCTGGATGTAGGTGTGGGCAGTAGGAAAAGTGATGGAGGGGGATATTTTTCCAACAAGATTCCAAAATACCGCCTTTAAGACCTGGAAGGTAGTAAAGCCTCATGATGGACACGGGGGTCGTCCCACAGTTACTAAAAACAACAGACATAGCCCCACCACACAAAGGGGGCAGTAAAGCAACAGCAAAGAACTACAGACCAATAGCACTAACATCCCATATCATAAAAATCTTTGAAAGGGTCCTAAGAAGCAAGATCACCACCCATCTAGAAACCCATCAGTTACACAACCCAGGGCAACATGGGTTTAGAACAGGTCGCTCCTGTCTGTCTCAACTATTGGATCACTACGACAAGGTCCTAAATGCACTAGAAGACAAAAAGAATGCAGATGTAATATATACAGACTTTGCAAAAGCCTTCGACAAGTGTGACCATGGCGTAATAGCGCACAAAATGCGTGCTAAAGGAATAACAGGAAAAGTCGGTCGATGGATCTATAATTTCCTCACTAACAGAACACAGAGAGTAGTCGTCAACAGAGTAAAGTCCGAGGCAGCTACGGTGAAAAGCTCTGTTCCACAAGGCACAGTACTCGCTCCCATCTTGTTCCTCATCCTCATATCTGATATAGACAAGGATGTCAGCCACAGCACCGTGTCTTCCTTTGCAGATGACACCCGAATCTGCATGACAGTGTCTTCCATTGCAGACACTGCAAGGCTCCAGGCGGACGTCAACCAAATCTTTCAGTGGGCTGCAGAAAACAATATGAAGTTCAACGATGAGAAATTTCAATTACTCAGATATGGTAAACACGAGGAAATTAAATCTTCATCAGAGTATAAAACAAATTCTGGCCACAAAATAGAGCGAAACACCAACGTCAAAGACCTGGGAGTGATCATGTCGGAGGATCTCACCTTCAAGGACCATAACATTGTATCAATCGCATCTGCTAGAAAAATGACAGGATGGATAGTGAGAACCTTCAAAACTAGGGAGGCCAAGCCCATGATGACACTCTTCAGGTCACTTGTTCTATCTAGGCTGGAATATTGCTGCACACTAACAGCACCTTTCAAGGCAGGTGAAATTGCTGACCTAGAAAATGTACAGAGAACCTTCACGGCGCGCCTATTTTCGGCCAATTCCAATGTACAAGTCGACAAAAATCATAACTATTTCGCTAGAACTCCATTTTTTTCCATCAAACATAACGGAGATAAAACACCTCAATTACTGGGAGCGCTTGAGGTTCCTGAACCTGTATTCTCTGGAACGCAGGAGGGAGAGATACATGATTATATACACCTGGAAAATCCTAGAGGGACTAGTACCGAACTTGCACACGAAAATCACTCACTACGAAAGCAAAAGACTTGGCAGACGATGCAACATCCCCCAATGAAAAGCAGGGGTGTCACTAGCACGTTAAGAGACCATACAATAAGTGTCAGGGGCCCGAGACTGTTCAACTGCCTCCCAGCACACATAAGGGGGATTACCAACAGACCCCTGGCAGTCTTCAAGCTGGCACTGGACAAGCACCTAAAGTCAGTTCCGGATCAGCCGGGCTGTGGCTCGTACGTTGGTTTGCGTGCAGCCAGCAGTAACAGCCTGGTTGATCAGGCTCTGATCCACCAGGAGGCCTGATCACAGACCGGGCCGCGGGGGCGTTGACCCCCGGAACTCTCTCCAGGTAAACTCCAGGTAATAGGCTGGACTTGTGATCTTGAAGATTATATTTTCATTGTGAAGTTCGTACTTGTGTCTTTATTATGATAACCCACATTTCGTTAATATAAAGTAATTTTAGAGGGAGTGTTGGGCATCGAAAAGTGATAGCAGTTAGCACAGTGCTATCATATCACTTATACTTGAGTGGCATCTTTAATATTGTTGGGGAGCAACTGTAAATACAACCAGCCGTGTTACCTCGGCTTCTGATTCTCCAACCACAACACCAGTCTTCATGGACTTTTTTCCTCCCTTTCCGACGAGCCAGGGCTGTGGTTCGTACGTCGGTTTACGCGTGGCCAGCAGCAACAAGCCTGGTTGATCAGGCCCTGATCCGCAAGGCCTGGTCACGGACCGAGCAGCGGGGGCGCTGACCCCCGAAACCCCCTCCAGATAGAGAGTTAACGATACTTCTGTGATCCAGCAGGCTTTGTCAGCAGGATTCCTTGGTAGGAATGGTGAATGTGGCACTTCCTGTTACTTTTGTTGCTGTGGAGAAGGTAGATTAACCGCTGCCGCCACTGTAGGACTTCTGTACTGGTTGTCGACTCCACTCATTAAATGGTTTGTCCTTGGGGGTTGCCCTGTGTTGGATGGTTGATCTGAGGGATTCTGGGGAAGGCTGTTTCCACATGCGCTGACAAACTTTCAGGCAACTTTGAGCTTCAGCAGGTAATGTCCCTCGACTGTGTATGTCTCCCAGGATATTAAGAGGGGTGACCAAGCCTGCCTTTATCTGAATGGTCTACAACATTGTTCTTCGTTGAGATACAGTGCCCATTTATTAAGCCCAATACATCTAACCGCTTCCCACTTATCGGCACATCTCACTTTCTGACAACAGTCCTGCTGGTTTAAACTGCCATTAGATTCTAGTTTCAACTACGAGCTTCTGACAGGTCTTTCAAACACTAGATCTGAGTATGTTTACCTGGAGAGAGTACCGGGGGTCAACGCCCCAGCGGCCCGGTCTGTGACCAGGCCTCCTGGTGGATCAGAGCCTGATCAACCAGGCTGTTACTGCTGGCTGCACGCAATCCAACGTACGAGTCACAGCCCGGCTGGTCAGGTACCGACTTTAGGTGCTTGTCCAGTGCTGTTAGTGTGCAGCAATATTCCAGCCTAGATAGATTATTATTATTATTATTATTATAATCAAGGGGAAGCGCTAAACCCGGAGGATTATACAGCGCCTGGGGGGGATGTGGAAGGCATTCAGGCTTAATTCAGGGAACTGGAGCACAGATCCAGCTCCCTAAATCAAGAGCTCCTCACCAACATCAAGGAACCTTCCTTGAGGGGCAGCTTAGATAGAACAAGCGACCTGAAGAGTGTCATCATGGGCTTGGCATCCCTAGTTTTGAAGGTTCTCATTATCCATCCTGTCATTTTTCTAGCAGATGCGATTGATACAATATTATGGTCTTTGAAGGTGAGGTCCTCGACATGATCACTCCCAGGTCTTTGACGTTGGTGTTTCGCTCTATTTTGTGGCCGGAATTTGTTTTGTACTCTGATGAAGTTTTAATTTCCTCGTGTTTACCATATTGGAGTAATTGAAATTTCTCATCGTTGAACTTCATATTGTTTTCTGCAGCCCATTGAAAGATTTGGTTGACGTCCGCCTGGAGCCTTGCAGTGTCTGCAATGGAAGACACTGTCATGCAGATTCGGGTGTCATCTGCAAAGGAAGACACGGTGCTGTGGCTGACATCCTTGTCTATGTCAGATATGAGGATGAGAAACAAGATGGGAGCGAGTACTGTGCCTTGTGAAACAGAGCTTTTCATCGTAGCCGCATCGGACTTGACTCTGTTGACTACTACTCTTTGTGTTCTGTTTGTGAGGAACAGAACACAAAGAGTAGTATGTATGAGAGATGTTTCCCTGTGGAAATAAGTCACTGAGTTTTTTGGGTTATCCCAGGTTCTCTGCACATATGCTGCTATGTATGATAATCTGTGTAAGTGTATTTGTGTATACGTTAATAAGCTTACTGAGACCATACCACGGGTGGGGACCGAACTGGTGGCGAGTCGTAAAACTCCAGGCCAGAGCGTAACCTTGTACGATTTCGTGAGTCATGAGAGATGGTTTTGATAATGAACTGTACTAAACTGGCTCTAGGATTCATGTCCACCATTAGTAAGTTATATAGGTACAGCTACACATAAATATAGTTACATAAATTGTCATACAAAGCAACATATGTGTAAATTACCCTGGATAACCCCAAAAGAGTCATTGTGGCTGCATGACAAGCCGTCGCGTTGTCCAGGCTGTGGACAGTGAGTAGGTCCTACATTGGAGTGGTTTGCCATGCATATCTAAATCTGTACTACACAAGTGTTCGGCGGAGTACAGACTTACACTGGTTATATTTATGTACTCTGAGTGACAGTAGTTACTTCTTCGTCAACATTACTTCTTACTCTTTTGTACATCTTCATTGCTTCTTAAGCACTCCAATGGGTAAGATAAGATTTCGGTCGGATTTTTAACACGGAAGGGTTAGCCACCCAGGACAACACACGAAAGTCAGTGCGTCATCAAGGACTGTCTAATTTATTTCCATTGGGGTCCTCAATCTTGTCCCCCAGGATGCGACCCACACCAGTCGACTAACAGCCAGGTACCTATTTTGCTGCTAGGTGAACAGGACAACAGGTGTAAGGAAACGCGTCGAAATAAGTCAGTTTATCTGACTTTTTTTTTGGTGGAGTTATCCTAAGTATTAAATACTATGTATGATAATTGTATTTAGGCGTACCTATGCTTAAATAAACTTACTTAACTTAAGCACCAATAACAGCACCGCCAACGACAATAACACAATAAACAAAACCAATAAGAGCTCCACTAACAAGATCACTGCCAACGCCAGCACCATAATCGGCACTAATAACGCTACCAACAACAACGGCAGGCAGCAACAGTAACGGTACCAACAACAATAGTTGATCTGTAGAGCTTAACTCTAGGGTCGCTAAGTCCTAGACGGTCCTTGGAGCACACTTGGCGTTACGTACGTGAGATGTTTAAGTCAATAGCCGTGCCTTTCATAATGTTCTGCCATACTGACTGCTGGTTGCCACCCAGGCGACAGCACCATTGCAACTTGCTCGACCATCTGCTCTCTCAATAAGCCTTTGCGCTCATTAATCCACGAAATGTACTCCAAAACAATTCGAGGCAATGAACAAATTTTGTAATTATGAAAGTAGGAGGATAAACGACGTCATTAAAGTTAAATTAACATTATGTTGATTTCATGTCCTGATTGTTAACAAAGTTGCTACCATGTTCTGATTGTTAACATTGTTGCTTCCATGTTGTGAGTGTTAACAATGTTGCTTCCATGTTGTGAGTGTTAACAATGTTGCTTCCATGTTCTGATTGTTAAGATAACCATACAATAGAGCGAAAAAGTAATGTGAAGGGCCTGGGAGTGATAATGTCAGAGGATCTCGCCTTCAAAGACCACGACAATGTATCTACCACATCTGCTAGAAAAATGATAGGATGGATAATGAGAACCTTCAAAACTAAGGATGTCAAGCCCACGATGATTTTCTTCAAATCGCTTGTTCTCTCTACGTTGGAATACTGCTGCACATTAACTGCGCCCTGCAAGCCAGGCGAAATTGCTTACCTGGAGAGTGTACAATGAACTTTCACGGCACACATAAGTACGATAAGGACCTACAACCGTTCCCAGTAGGGAACGGTTGTAGGTCCTTGGTTTGTATTTCCCTATGAAAGCAAAAGACTCGGCCAGTGAAAAGCAGGGGTGCCACGAGTACACTGAGAGACGATACAATAAGTGTCAGGGACCCAAGACTGTTCAACTACTTCCCAACATACATAACGGGGATTACAAATAGACCCCTGGTTGTCTTCAAGAAGGCACTGGACAGGGACCTAAAACCAGTACCCGACCAGCCGGGCTGTGGTTCGTACATCAATTTGCGTGTGGCCAGCAGTAACAGCCTGGTTGATCAGACCCTGATCCACCACGAGGCCTGGTCTCAGACCGGGCCGCGGGGACGTTGATCCCCGAAACCCTCACCAGGTAAACTCCAGGTATCACGTAACCTCCATGTACTGATTATTAACAATGTTGCTTCCATGCCCTGACTGTTAACATCACGTTGCCTCCATGTTCTGATTGCAATGTGGTACACATTCGCTTGATCAAAGGAATCAGAGCTACTCTACCTTTCCTTGGCTGAAACCTGATCACCTTCCATTCCCCGGGCGCTGTGTGACAACCTCGGTGCTTCTGCCTGATAATAATAATAATAATAATAATAATAATAATAATAATAATAATAATAATAATAATAATAATACTCTTAAGACTAGAGCTCCAAGTGTGCTCTTTACTAAGATATATAAAATAGAGTAACCTTTGATAGCACGTCAAAAAACTTTTCAGTTATAGTGCGAAAATTTAAGCACTCTTCTCTAGGCTTCACATATCCAATGCAGAGAATTTATAGAGCGTTTTTTCTTTTGCATTCGGTTTATGATCTATATTATTTAGTTTACATATGCCTCGGCTATTTTCTTTTCTTCGTCTTATACCTCAGTGGGAATGGTCAGTAAATTTGTTGCAAGTATATCAGGAACATTTTATCAAGGCCGTAGTGAATGAAAAATCTTCTCAGTAAATGTTATAAACGTGTTTGACAAAATCGAGGGATTGTGAAAGCGTGGGTAGATCCAATGATTAAATTATGTCCACTAATGTGACTTTGAACTGCATCCGTAATTGCTAATTCCAGCAATTTTCCCCACGTAGGATGGCTATTGTTACTATGTGACTCAGTGGTAGTGCCGTCGGCTCACAGTCAAATGCCCAGGGATCGAACCTGGAGTGGGTGGGGGACAGTTCCTTATAACTGTTGCCCTTTGTTTACCTAGCAGTGAGTAGGTACTTGGAGGGTCGCATCATGGGGAAGAGGACCAAACAACCCAAATGGAAATAAGTCACTCTTGTTGATTTCCTTGGCTTGTCATGGGTTTCTAACTCTCTGGGTTCATAATCCGGAAAAAAATCATCATATTCCATTTTTCTCTGCACTGGACTGAAGAAGACACTGGCTGGCGAAACGTTTCCAGAATAAAGATACCCAAATGTTGCATAGGTGTCTCATTTATCAACTTGTCGGTTTTCTAAACCGTTTGCTCACCACATCATCATCGTCATCATCATCGTCATCATCATCGTCATCATCATCGTCATCATCGTCATCATCATCGTCATCATCGTCGTCATTATCACTTTCTTCCATTCTCCGGCTTGCGCTGGCAAACTTAAGGCACGTTTCAAGTTCTTACTGTGTTTCCTCTCTCCTGTATGTTTCTTTAAGCTTAAGTTCGATATTTTCTGTTTCTCTAGCCAGGGCCTCCTTTCGTGTTCCAGTTCTGTAGCGGGAGCATTGTCTCTTTTTAGTTTACATTATTATTATAATCAAAAAGAAGCGCTAAACCATTTTTTCTTTAGTTTACAATTCTTTTCTTTCTGAAGGGAATGTGTCTTCAACATACCTCAAGCGCCACAGAGTTAATTTTTTCAAGGCATAGGTTTGGTCCCGTATTGTTTAGAATATCTCCGAGCATGTTTCGTTATGGACATGGTTAATTTGATCCCACTGGATGTTTTTTTTTACTGAAGTTGAATTTTGTGAAGGCACCCTCATAACTAATCTCATTTTGCTGGGCAGAAGCCTTGCGCATACATGTCTGTAGTTCGATTATGTTGTGATCTGACTATAATGTCTTTGATACTGTTATATTTCGTACCAGATCGTCATTATTAGTGAAAATAAAGTCAAGTGTATTATCCAGTTTTGTTGGCTCCACTATTTATTGGCTTAAAGTGAATTAAAGATTTTGGTTGGTAGAAATATAGAGGCGGCAATAATACATGAGCATGGATGACAACTAAGCCTGGAGAATAAGAATAAGAATAAGATTTCGTTCGGATTTTTAACCCCGGAGGGTTAGCCACCCAGGATAACCCAAGAAAGTCAGTGCGTCGTCGAGGACTGTCTAACTTATTTCCATTGGGGTCCTTAATCTTGTCCCCCAGGATGCGACCCACACCAGTCGACTAACACCCAGGTACCTATTTGCTGCTAGGTGAACAGGACAACAGGTGTAAGGAAACGTGTCGAAATGTTTCCACCCGCCGGGAATCGAACCCGGGCCCTCCGTGTGTGAAGCGGGAGCTTTAGCCACCAGGCCACCGGGCCAGGTTACAATGGATATATTACATTCACAATCAATCTAAGTAAAGTTTACTTCAGATTTACTCTTATTTATAATATTTTTGTAGTTGACAGACAGTGAACCTTCCGAACCTTCAGATAGACAGTTCCTTATTTTTGGATCTTCAGCCTGCATGGAGTTTCTAAATAAACTGAGTCGAAGATGTGGTATATCGAATAAATACTTGTTTTTGTATTACGTCTCTATGCTCTGTTGAAGCTCTCCAAGAAGAGATAGAGCACTGTGATGTTTGTACTTGCTATCCTGTATATATAATATGCAAAGTGTGAAAATTATATTTTGATCAATTAATAGTTGAATAAAAGAAGTGTATATTATCTGGAACATGACAGTGATTATTCTAATAGCAAATTTTAAGTGAGTAACGTCGAGTTTTAGGTAGATCCCTGTGTGCAAATACTACAAGTGAGCTAAGACTACATTAGAGAACAGTACAGATTCATGATGTTTGAGGTATATATTGCATATTTTTGAAAGTAGGTCCACCGTTTTGGTAAGTTTCTTAGATATGTGCTAGATATGTATGTTGAATTACAGTTTGCAGTCAAAGTTTATACTTAGAAATTTGTGTTCATCTTGTCTTCATTATTATATGAATATATGTAGCTTTGTTAAAAACCATGTAGGTATTATCAATACTGAATGTGAGTTTATTTGTTGTCGTCTAAATATGTATCTTTAAGAGTTCGACATTAACTGTCTTGTCGAGGACAACCGAATTTGGATTTGAGATAAACGTTGTCATCTTAAACAAAACTGTGAGGAATTAGAAAGGTCACTGATGTAGATAAGGATACTAGAGGGCCTGGGTACTGCCATGAGGCACTCCTGTGCTGAGTGGTCGAGTTGTTAAAGCACCATCATTAATGGTCACATGCACGTATCTGCCGTTGAGTTATTTTTCAATTTATGTTAAGCGCTAAACCCATGTGGGTCATTCAGTTCAAGACGTGGTGGAGGCTTGATTCTCCGTCTGCCGAGCGCCAGACAGACGCGCTTCCTATTTGTACTCACATGTTGAGGTAAGACTTTATGTGAGAGTACTGCCTCTTTGAGTCCATAATGTTCCACTTTGAGCAGAAGGATGCCGTAGCTTGCTGTATATGGTGTCAACAAACATCACCGGGACAACACAATATGAGTGACAGCACACTACATCTACTGCACTTATCAGAACGAAAAAAAACTCAAAGTAACTGCACTTACCCTGCAGAAGTAACTATTTAAACGGCGCGCCAGCTTTTCCGTTTTCCTTATTCTGAATGATAATAAGCTTTCCAAATTAGTAGTTTACACACATATACTGCTTCACAACTTTCTTCGAGTGCACCAGACACCAAAATTATTATTACGAGGGCAAGCAAATGTCAATTTTTAGGTAAAATAATAGGTAGATTAAATGTAGGAGCGGCATCCGTGGGAAGGAGGAGAGGGCGTCCCTGAGCGGCGGGAGGTTGTAAACAGTGAGAGGTGAGGCAGTGAACGAGATGGAGGAGGAATTACGGTGTGCTCAGTGTAGTGGCTTCTACCACGTGCCGGTTTTACTAGCGTGTCGCCATGCCATGTGTCTAGCTTGTGCTAGAGAACTACAGAAGCCAGCGATTGTACCTCCCCGCAACGAAGAGGAAGGGGTTGCTCCTCCTGCCGAAGACCACGAAACCTCAGAGGTTGACAAACTTTCTGTGTTGAGTGATGCAGACTCCGGTGTGTCTTGTAGCTCCCGCCCCACCAGCCTGGTGGGCGCCCCTGAGGTGGGTGGCAACAACGAGCCACTGCCGCCCCCGCCCATCTACACTATTGCCTGCCCGCAGTGTGGAGCAGCCACTCCTACAGATGAAGCAGGAGCGCAGGGGCTGACACGCTACAGGGTCCTGGCGGCCGTGGTGGACAAACACCTGGAACGCTACCAGGTAGCAGAACCCTGTCAATTGTGTGAGGGATCTGGGGCACCTCGCCCCGCCCAGGTGTTCTGTGACCAGTGTTTAGTGTTCTACTGCGGTCCTTGCAGAGACTCCTGCCATCCAGACCGTGGTCCCCTGGCTGCACACTGGTTGGTCAATGTGGCCGAGGGCAGGGCACTTCTGAGGGCACGGCGACGGGAACGTGAGGGCAGATGTGGCCACCACCCTCAAGAACACGTCTCCATGTACTGTCTCACTTGTAGACTCCCTGTCTGTGTCCTCTGTCTCCACCATGGGCGTCATCATGCCCACGACGTCCACGCACTTAATGCCGTCACCAAAACTCATAAGGTGAGCCACTTAAATATCCCAGGTAACACCTAAAGCGATACCTGTACATCCGTGGTGGTATATCAGTTCGTTAGGGTTGACGCATATTGTGGGCATATTCTTATGACCACAGACATCACGAATATTTTAATCTAAAACAGATTATACTATAGTCTATATCTGTACATCAAAAAATGTACACATCTCGGCATAAAGTCGTAATGAATATTTACCAATTAATAAATAAAAATGTCATAACCACGGTTCGAGTCTCCGTTAAACCTGTTCATTCACATCTTGACTAACATGTCCTGTAACCCCCAACCTCCAGGCAGGTAGGTAGACTCGTAACTGTTATGCTCACAGTATTTACACCTCTTACGAACAGTTTTGAGTTTTTGATCAAGATTTATTATTATAATCATAACTAAGTGCTAAACCCACGTGGGTCATACAGCTCTGTGGTCAAGATTTAATTGCGAGAATGTCGCAACTTGAAACAGCAGTAAACAACTATCAATTAGTTGATACTAATAGCTACTTTATTATTAGTATGGAAAATTCTTACAAGATTATTATGCTGGATTTTCCCTCAAGGGAAGTGCCTTGTTGCTAGTGAGGGGCTCTTGATCCAAGAAATTGAATCTGTCCGGTTCTTTGGATTGAGTCTGATTGTCTCCCATATTGATGACTTTTCCTTACGGGAAGGGTATCTTACCCCCCCCCATTCACAGATCCCTCCTTTAGAAGGAATGTCCTTCCTTCCTTTAGAGGGAATGTCCTTCCCTCCTTTAGAGGGAATGTCGCAATTGGAAGGTAATTGCATTGCTGTCAGCACACTTCTGAAGAGACGTTGATTGAATGAATAATGGTAAAGGTGTTTTCTTCTTTGCGTCACCTTGCTTTAGTCGAAGATGGCCGAGTTAAACATTAATGATCATCCCATTATTGCATTAAATATAAATACTGCAAAAAAAAGATAAAGGAAATATTTGACTGTGTACAGTACTTTATTGTCAAGGAAATAGACCGTGATAAACTGGCCTAGAAAACTAATGTAAGTAATTGCTCTCAGTGTGAGGAGAATGGCATGACACTCCTCTCTATGTGAGAGATAATTAAGAGTCAAGGTGAACACATTTGTATGACCAGTATAGACGCAAGTTTGGTATAGTGGGTACTACATATTTTTCTTAACAAGTAACGTAGAATTTATTATTTAAGTAAAGCGCAAATCTCGTAAGGTAGCAGAATGGAATGATGAGAAACTTGACTGTTTTCCATTACCCTTTCTTTCACTGGTGAAGGTGGCAGAGAGGCTGGGTGAAGCAGTGTTGTCT
The DNA here is from genome assembly GCF_038502225.1 of Cherax quadricarinatus. Classification (NCBI taxonomy): domain Eukaryota; kingdom Metazoa; phylum Arthropoda; class Malacostraca; order Decapoda; family Parastacidae; genus Cherax; species Cherax quadricarinatus. The sequence continues at coordinate 102,319,374 of NC_091292.1, forward strand.
TATACCAGGAAATGCTTTTGAATAAGCTTAAATTAATATACCAAGCTGTGGAATCCCGTTGTAATATAATTAAGTGTTGCAATTATTGTAGTCCACGCAGCAAGCATATGGTTGAATTAAACGGAATTTACCACCAGTGTTTGCTAATAATTATTAGCAAACACTGGTGGTACAGTTATAACTGTATCGTGTAAGTGTAAAACCAAATCTGAATTTGAATTAAAATGTGAATCCGGTTTACCTTACATGCAACAGACCACCTAGCTAAGAAATAACAACTAACATCAAAGTCAGTATCAAACATAATTACAAATTGTGGGTTTGTGCGAACAATATTGACTGAAAAAATAGGCTTCCAGAGAGTAGTATTATCAGGTGAAGTAATTTAATGAAATATTTATTTTTCTTGGTACGTTCACTGTTCTTGGAGATTTCTTAATGACCTTATACGAGTGACCATAATGTGATGTTGTATATTTAGCTGTTAACAGTCTATATATTGTTCAGCGTACGGTACTTTGTCGTAAAGTATTATGATCACAACTCAACGCTAAACTCGCAAGGGTCATACATGTCGTAAAATAATCCAACAAATAAAGTACGATTATTAAGCTAACCAGTATTCTTCTCTGTCCTCTTTACTCTGCACCTCTATTGTGAATTGACTAATTGAATATATCTCTGGACGTTGTATTAGGCTGTAGTTCTCAGTGATGCTGCGTCTCTAACCTTTTGTCTCCTTGATACCGGAGTTACACAAGCAAGGTTCTTTTCCCTGAGAATGTTCTGTGTATGTGGCCGTTCTGGTGAGGAAATCTTGATCCAGGGAATTGGATTTACCCCCTTTGCTTTGAAGGATTTAATATCTCCTATGAATGTAATAATAATAATAGTATATGGTAGTATGTACAAGTTCCAGTTCAGAACTACGCGTCAAAGCTCTCTCAGATCCCCTTATCATATTACAGACAATAATTTAGGAAGAAAATATAGAGATCATTATCCCCGAAGGGTTAGTAACGCAGGATAACCCATTTATAATAAATAATAATAATAATTTCTTTCTACAAGTACATGTACTTGTAGAAATAGATATCAATGTAGAAACAGACATCAGTGACATGCTATACCTGGAGAGGGTTTCGGGGGTCAACGCCTCCTTGGCCGGTCTGTAACCAGGCCTCGACTATATAGAAAGCCTCTTGTTAGGCAGAGCATTTCAGGCAAATTAAGTTAATTTTGTCCCCAGGATGCGACCCACATCAGTCGACCAACAGCCTATTTACTGCTAGATGAATAGGAAAAGTAGATGTCTTAAGGAAACACGCCCTAATGGGTCCATCCGTACCGGGTATCGAACCACGGACTTCAGTGTATGAGTTAAGTTCGCTAGCAACCGAGCCAGTGTGGCTCATTTCCAGTGTGGCCCTTTTTAGGTCCTCCAGAATGCTACCCATAACAGGCGACTACCAGGTATCTATTTACTTAGCTAGATAATAGAGGCAGGTGTTAGATTTGCACGCCGTCCCGTCTAGTATGGGGCTCGAACCCACGTCCCTCGCTAGTGAGCCGAGTGCGCTAACCACTCTGCTAGCAGGTACCTACAATGGCGCTAGTTTATACTAGAAAAACGAAGCTGATGTAGAACGCACGACTTCACTTGTCAGTAGAGAGAACCAAATATTGTGATGCTGGTTGATATTAATTATCCTCCTGTCAGTGTTGGCCGGGGATACGTCACACATGTCGGCTTTTTTTAGACCCAGAACTTGTCAGCACAACTAACTTTCCAGTCCTGGAGCCACAGATGTGGAACTGGAAGACCATTTAAATACACGCATATGCTTTATTGGGGTCACAGGGTCAAAGGTTAAGGTCACGAAGAGAAGTCAGGATTCAAATTTAGTTTTTTCATCCCTTTGTCACTACATACAACAGTAGCGCAAGATCCGTTTGGAAATTACTAGCGACCGTTGGTGTGTCGACTTGTAATGTCAACAACGGTAAAAAAATTGTCTGCCAGATCACTATAGCAGCTTGTGCAGTTGAGCCATTGACAAGCTTATTATTATCAGAATATTACTACGTGTGTTTGCGTGACTTGTGCTCTTGTGTAGAACACGGCTTTCACTTGGAGAAGCCTCTTCATCCTGTGTGTGGGTGTGTTAACATAAGTGTGTGTTGGGCGTATTTGTATTAATTAAGAGAAGGGGAACGAGGTGACTGAGGAACACAGCTTTAAATGTTTGGTTGGCATGTTTGCATTTCACATTGTGTCCACGCCAGTGTGTGTACTCACCTAGTTGTACTCACCTAGTTGAGGTTGCGGGGGTCGAGTCCGAGCTCCTGGCCCCGCCTCTTCACTGATCGCTACTAGGTCACTCTCTCTGAACCGTGAGCTTTATCATACCTCTGCTTAAAGCTATGTATGGATCCTGCCTCCACTGTGTGTGTGTGTGTGTGTGTGTGTGTGTGTGTGTTGGTGTCCTCGTCTCTGCAGGTGTGGGTCTGTACATTGTTGTATGTGTGTAGTCATGCTTTCAGTACAGCCGAAATTGCTTTTCCGTTATTGATCAGGCAGTGGCTGCTGTGGGAAATCAACGAGAAACGCATTTAAACACAAAGCACATGCAGTTATCGATTTCTTTCCCCCCTCTTCCATCCAGTCCCCCCTTCTCCCTTTCCATGTGCATGGGATAGGCTGTCCTGAGAGAGGGTAATTCTCAGGTGATAGAAACAACGCTGCTGGAACGAAACCTTTGACGCTGCCGTAGCTGATGAATCTTTAGTGGAATATCCTCATTACCCAACTGAAGTGTCCCCCTGGTGAGGCTGACACTACTGAAGTCTTCCCCAGTTCAGGCTGACACTACTGAAGTCTTCCCCAGTTCAGGCTGACACTACTGAAGCCTTCCCCAGCTCAGGGTGACACTACTGAAGTCTTTCCCAGCTCAGTCTGACACTACTGAAGTCTCCCAGCTCAGGCTGACACTACTGAAGTCTCCCAGCTCAGGCTGACACTACTCAAGTCGCCCAGCTAAGACTGACAGAATTTTGACACTGAAAACCTTCCTGCGTGATGTTATAGAATGAGAGGGAAACACACAGGTTTTTGTTTTTACTGTGTCATACTGAATAAGGTAGTATCACGCTGCTGATGTATCCAATTTTGATCAATTGGATACATCTCATGCTTTCCACCTAGCCGTGGGAACGGGATGTTGATATTTATTATTGTAAGCAAGAGTGTAAACAAAATCATTATTACAGTATTATACAAATATGCCTACTTAAATTTAAAAAGAATTTTCATGTATCTATGTCGCTCAAGTGTGCGTTCTATCCGGTAGAAATAAATGGTATAAAATACCGCCCACTGTGTGGGCGAAACGTAGTCAATAAAGGATCACATTATACTGCATATGTGTTTATATTTCCGTTCTATCCGGTACTTGGATCATCTATGTCGCTCAAGTGTGCGTTCTATCCGTTACTTGGACCATCTATGCCGCTCAAGTGTGCGTTCTATCCCGTACTTGGATCATCTATGTCACTCAAGTGTACTTTCTATCCGGTACGTTGATCTTTAATCTTTGTGTACGTGATATATCTTTTCCTTGTCATTACATGGTCAATTATACGTACTCCACAGTTATTGCTGTGGATCCACTAACAGTCATCCCACGTTTTGGTCTTTCCGGGACCATTATCATATGATCCAGAACGGACCGAAACGTCTTCTAGGCTGATCTAGATCTTTTATTCTTCGCTGCTCTGGATCGTTTACTAAATGGTGTAAATTCAGGGAATCTTTTATTGTGTTTTATTATAATTCAGGTTTAGTGTGTCAGTGGTACCAGAAACGCGGCAGTATTGATAACGCGTTGTTGTACGTGAGTATCAGTGGTGCCAGATACTTCCGTGTACCTCTTGTGGTTTGTGGTACATATATTTATCACGTGCTCTTTCTCCTTTGTGTTTCCTCCGTCGGTTCTCATCCCTCTGCGTCTCTCCTCCCTCGCCTCCACTTCTCTGTCTCACCCTCATCCTTTCCCTACCTTCTTTCTAACCTCCCTTTCCCCTCCCTCACCCCTGCTGCTGCTCCTGCTGTTGCTACTGCTTCTCCTCCCTCTCCACCTCAACTTTCCGTCCTTACAGAATCGGGAGTGAGAATTTAATTACCAACTTCGACGTCTTCTTAGATTAATTGTTTGGGTTGTGGGGAACAGCCTAAGGCTGGCAGAAGATTGGTATTGCTTCTGTGTTTTTTCGCTTTCCTCATTGTCTTTATTGCCACTTGTTCGTGTGTTCTTCCTCATTCATTGTCTCTATTGCCTCAAGTTTGCTTCCTCTTGTCTGTGTTTGTTCTACTGAATTTATTATCTTTACTGTGCCTTCCTCAGTTTTTCTTTTTGGTGTGTTCTGCGCATTCTCGGTCTCCCGCGTCTTTCCCACACTTTTGGGTTCTCCAGCTCCTTTTTTTTCACACAGGTCCTTGTATGTCCATCTAGTCTAGTCCTTATCTGTCCATCTAGTCTAGTCCTTATCTGTCCATCCAGCCTGGTCCTTATCCTCGCCCTGCCTAGTTTTAAAATATTTAAAACTGTCCGCGATTTTCTTTAATAATAAAAGGCTGGTTAAATGCAAGGACTCACTACATGGAAAGAAGCACGTTGAAATATGAACGACTTTGATGTTTTGAGGCCATAACACATTATTTGTGGCTCCTCAGCGTAGGTGACGTGTAGTACACAGTTTATATAGTACATTAATGCAGGCAGAGTTGCCAGACACAGCCTTTATCCAGAGTGTATTGCTCTGCGGAAAGTTCAATTATGGTAACCCAACTTACACCTCAGCAGAGCCAGACACCTCTGCCTACACTCAGCCTTTCTCATCTGCTTTTCATTCTGTGGATTATAATTTTAATAATAATAATTGGTATATTAAATTCGCGGAAAGCTCTAAATCCTTAAAAAACGAGCGTAGAATTTCGCAGTTGGAAAAAAATTCTGTTGACCTCTGCGTCCGACTACCCAGCAGGGTGAGTATGATTAAGACAAGAGTCTCAGGAGAGAATGAAGACAAACGTCCCAGGGAGAGAATGATGAAGACAAACGTTCCAGGGAGAGAATGATGAAGACAAGCGTCCCATTGGAAAACTTGGTTTATATCCACTTGGGGATTTGCCGTTCCTTAATGGATGACGCTCATGCACAATCTAGTATCGTCTACAAAGGAAGACACTGCTATGGTTTACATCGTTGCCTATGTCAAATATGAGGATGAGGATACGGATGGGGGCGAGTACTGTGTCTTGTGGAACAGATTTTCACTGTGGCAGCCTCCGACTTAACTGCGTTTACCGTTATTCTTGGTTTAGAAAGACACGTAAGCAAACACTATAACATATTTATTAGAAAACGTTAGAAGTGATCAAGGTCCCAGGACCGAAACGTTTTCTAATAAATATGTTATAGTGTTTGCTTACGTGCCTTTCTAAACCAACTTGTCGGTATTTATTACCAAGGTTTATACCACCGTTATTCTTCGTGTTCTATTGGTTAGAAACTTAAAAATTCATCTGCTCACTTTTTAAAGTTATTCCTTACATATGGAAAGAATGAAAACTCAAGATAAACACCATGTACAAAATGCAAGATCACTAAATAAAACGAAAGGAACATGTGAAAAATCTGAGTGTAATATGTCGGCTGATATTTCTTTGCTCCAACTTCTTGAGTCTAATCTGAATGCCTTCCATTCTCCAAGGTGCTGTATGATCCATATGGGTTTACCACTCCCATGAATGTAATGTTGCAAAGAACACAATAAAGCAAATATCACAAGAGCCGGAAATATAACAAGGTGGATAATGAGAACTTTCAAAAGAAGGGAAATAGTGCCAGTTACCTGGAGGTTACCTGGAGGTTATTCCGGGGATCAACGCCCCCGCGGCCCGGTCCATGACCAGGCCTCCCGATGGATCAGGGCCTGATCAACTAGGCTGTTACTGCTGGCCGCACGCAGTCCAACGTACGAGCCACAGCCCGGCTGATCCGGCACTGACTTTAGGTATCTGTCCAGCTCTCTCTTGAAGGCAGCCAGGGGTTTATTGGCAATTCCCCTAATGCTTGATGGGAGGCTGTTGAACAGTTTTGGGCCCCGGACACTTATGGTGTTTTCCCTTAGTGTACCAATGGCGCCCCTACTTTTTATTGGGGCATTTTGCATCGCCTGCCCAGTCTTTTACTTTCGTAGGGAGTGATTTCTGTGTGCAGATTTGGGACCATTCCTTCCAAGATTTTCCAAGTGTAGATTATGATATATCTCTGGTGACACTTTTCAAATCACTTGTGCTCTCTTGCTTATAACAATTTTCAATGTTGACGGCTGCTTTCAGGGTAGGAGAGATATCAGAGCTGGAGCAGATACAAAGATCATGTATGGCCCTCAGAGTCAAGAAAGCATTTAAATTACTGGGAACGTCTCAGAGTCCTAAATATGTATTAAGTAGAGCGGAGAGATATATAATATATACGTGTAACAGGTAATTTGCTTGAGGGCCTTGTCCCAAATCTGTACACTGTCATAACATATGGGTGATTTAAGGGAGAATGTTCAGAATAAAACTCAGTGAAAAACTGGAGCGCCTTAAGCACAATAAAAAAACATTGCATCAACATCCGTGGGTCCAGCCGGTTTAACAGGCTACCACAAGATAACAAAATATCGGAACTAGTGTAGCATTCAAGAGGAAACCGGATAATGTAGGCCAGTGCACGGCCAGTAGTAACAGCCTGACTGATCAGACAAGCACTATACAAACCTGGCCCAGGGCCGGGCTGAGAAAGTAGGAAAACTCTCGAAAGCCTTCAAAGGTATATCAAAGGTAATTCTCTGTCATGGGCTCATACGAGTCTCATATTCCCTTTATATACACTATATACAAATCTATGGGTATATCTAGCGGCCACATTTCAAAGAACATATTACAGATATGGTTCATTTCACGTGTATTATATTATCACCAGGCTGTGAGGCCTATTACACGAGGATTACTAGACCAGTATATAAGCCCTAGGTGTAACCATTATCGTGGGGCACAGCTGCTGCCTGGAGACTACTCGCTAATATCTCCGCCAGGCAGAGAAATTGGTTGCTTGATTTGTTAGGTTCAAAACATTGACTGCACAACGTTCATTAAGGCTGTATGTCACCTGCACAACATTCAAGAATACTTTAAAACCCCAGTACTGGGATTAGAGTTTACTCATTGCATATATACAAAGATATACATTTCTCGGTGTATATATCCTGAGACATGAAACCATAAACAAAGCGCTACATCACGCCCACACAGAACCATCATGTGGTTAACCACGCAGACTCACGCAGCTTCGGGGAAGCCTTGGAACGACCACAGCCACAGGACAACACTCCAGTCACCTTTTACAGTCATTGTTCCAAAAAATTACAACGTCAGGGCTGGCGGGTGGTGATCAGGTGTCTGGTACTACAATCAACAGCGTTGTCAGCAAAAGTTTTGGAACCGAAGCGGCTGGTTTATTGTGTCCCGTATCCATCATGTGGACGAGAGCATGTGGATACACCGGCCTGAGAGCTAAACTCAAAACTGGATAGCAGGAGCACACTCGATTATTAGTATAAACATAACTAAGCGCTAAACCCAAGGGTCATTCAGGAGGAGCATTCATCATTTTCGAGTTTTTAATTTTTATGAAAGTACTTTTATATTTATATTTACTCAGAATTTTTGTCTTATTTCCTTTAAGGGAGGGGGGGGGGGGTGGGTGGCAGTAGGCTGGAGAAGGGCTTTTGATCATGGATACTGTTGTTCCTTAAATATGCTTCCCTACCTTGTTAAACGAGTTGTAGATCAGCTTCGTCTTGTAACTGCATTCCTGTGACTTCTGAATTCATTATTTAAAAATATTTTAAGGCTTAACACTGACTATGAAGGATAAGAACGAGAAATAGATATTTGCCATCAAGACTAAAACACGTCAAGAAACCCGCTAGTATAGCCCCCAAAAATATGGTTAGGCCTGGATGGCCTTAATGCTTCCAAATCATTAACGTTGTACAAAAATAAGTAACAAATTTTTAAACTGGTACTTGCCAAAGGTACCGGCAGACTGAACCAGCATCAGGGTGAAGTTGCCCTGCCGGTGGTAAATATCCAAGTGCCTGAATGTTAATGTATCAACATAGCGATGATAGGACTAAGTGTTCCCTCGAAAATGTCATATTAAACAGCCAGACAACAGGAAAACTGCGTCACTTCTATTTTGACACAGACCATAGCAGTCATAACCCACACCTGCCACCCTCATATCTACTACTCAGTAGTCACACTGGTTTAGCACTATAATAATAATAATAATAATAATAATAATAATAATAATAATAATAATAATAATAATAATAATAATAAACTGATAAAAACTCACCAATAAGACATCTGGGAATAATTTAAATATAACTATCAATTTAAATAGTGTACTAGATCAGTAACTTGACGGTAGTATACCAGTAGAATATGTCTTCCACTATCCATAAGGGTGTACAAGAAAGTTACATAGTCAGCATATTCAGAATAACCATTGATGTGTAGGGTATACCTCAGCTAGGTGAGTGGTGGTAGCCTTGTCCTGCCAGAAGTGATTATTAATGTATGGCTTGTAGCAGTTAGTTGCGCTTGGGCAGATGTGCGGTGTCTGGGGAAGGATGGTTGGGAGGGGGGATGACGTTTAACCCCCTCTTCCTCCCCCGATACCCCCGTAATTCCTTCCTTTACACGTGGTTTGGAGGGGGAAGTGGCTTTGTGGCACTAGTTTAGTTACTTTGCTAGGATAATACTACTACTATTAGTGCTGTTACCAACACTGTCTTAATCCCTAAAATAAATGTGGACTTAGCTTACAGAGGAATGATTGGGCAGAGAACAGATTCATTGTTGCTTAGTAACGATATATCAGTCTAAACATCACGAAATGTTTATCTCATTGATATTAAATAATATAAATACCTGTATTATATAAATATCACGACTAGTATTATTTAATATCAATGCAATATATGCATTTGGAGATGTTTAGATTGGTATATCGCTGCTACAACAATGACTCTGCACTCTGCCAAAAACTATCTTTGTTTTACAAGCTAAAATATCCTAAATTATATTATGCTAATTTTAGCAAGGTTATGTTGCTAGGTTAGTTTTGGCGCAGAATAAAACATTTGTATATGTTAATAAACGCACAAGTGTATCCTATCGATGTGTTCTTTTTTTTTTTTTTACGAAAAGATCTATATATTGAGCACTGTTCGGCTTGTTTGACCGACTGTTTATAGAGTACAAGTACAGTCTGGGTGGGGTGGGGTGGGATGAGAAGTTGGTAATAAACCCTTTCTTCCGGGGTTAGAGAATGGGGAATACTGGGTTTTGGAGGGTAGGGTAGATTTCGGGGCTGGAGGGTGTGGTCGAGGGTGGGTTGGGGGGGGGGGGGGTTCAGCAGGGCGTGGGAACCCTAGTCACTGCTGGCTGACAATTGTTATCTTCATCCCTCCCTTCCTCCTTCCTCCCCTTCTGTGTAGTCTGGGTCGCCGCGCTTTCTTTACTCTTCCCTTACTTTCCATCCCTTAAATCGTATTTGCTTTCCGGGTAAACTCCTATATTCCTGTTTCCCTGACTTTTTTTTCTATCTCCTTCCTGCCTTGTGTACTCTCTTCCCATCCTCCCACTAGCAAACCCTCCCTCCTACATGTGTTTACCCTGATAGTGACCAGTGTGTGGTGATGGTTCACACAGGACTACTGTAATGTACCCCAACTCTCTCCCTCCTTCCTTTCTACCTCCAGCTTTTCGTCCCTTCCCATTTCCTTCCTCTCGATTTCCTCTACCTCATTGCAGTCCTTCCCCCCACCTTAACAAACTTCATTTTTTTTGCAGTATACAAAGTGTAGTTTACAGGTAATTAATACATAAGTTTTTATGTATGATAATTGTAATTTATGTGTACCTGTACCTATATAATCTCTCTCCCACACCTATGTATTCTACCTGCTTCCCCCTATCCACCCCTCCTCCCTGGTGCTCTACGCACTGTTCCAGCCTTTTCCTCTCCCCTCCACCCACGTAGCCACAAGTTTGATTCACCGATATAAAGAGACATATGGGTCAGTTTCCTAAAAATCCTGCTGTTCTTAACCACCTAGCCGACTGTTGTGGGTCGTATACATGGTATGTGTTTAAAACTTCAGTCCAGCTGGAATGCCATATCTCTTGCAGGAAACATAAGAGCATAGAAACATGAAGGAATACCGCAGTAGGTCTATTTACCCATGCTAGCCAGGTGTAACTGACTCAACTACGCCCACTCATGTACCTCTTCAACCTAAAGTATATTTAGAAACTACTCAAAATTTTCGCCTCAGTGACCCTGCCTGGGAGTTTATTCCACTCAACAACTCTGCTGATAAACCAGTAATTCCCTATATTCCTTGTAAATTTATATTTATCCAACTTTAATTCGTCGTTGGGGATCCTATATTAGATACTTTCAACACGTTTGATATATATATATATATATATATATATATATATATATATATATATATATATATATATATATATATATATATATATATATATATATATATATATATATATTCACCTAATTATGGTTGCAGGGGTCGAGTCAATGGCTCACCCGGAACTACTATAATGTACCCCAACTCTCCTTCCTTTCCACCCTCCCATTTTCGTCCCTTCCTATTTCCTTTCCTTCCTCTCGATTTCTTCTACCTCATTCCTCTGTGTGTGTGTGTGTATGTATCTTATAGTCTTGTTTTCTATTTATAGACTTCATTCGTATTCTTTCCCTAATTCTACGTCTTCCTAGAGAGTGCAAAGGCAGTGCCTTCAGCATATCTTCGTTTTCTGATTATTATTATTATTATTATTATTATTATTATTATTATTATTATTATTATTATTATAAAAAGAGCTAAACTTACAAGGGTCATGCAGCGAGAAAGTTTTCTGATATATTCCATCAATTTCGTTATCCTTCCAACGGATTCAGTCCGGTAAGAAAGCTCTAGTACCTGCTGGGCACCTGCTGGGTACCTGCTGGGTACCTGCTGGGTACATCCCCCATTCAGGAACGAAGTGAAGTCGGTGGGTGAATGTTTATTCCTTTATAAGTACTCTACCTTGTAGTACTGTGGCACTGAAAGCCTGGCTTGTACTGACAGGTTGATAAACGAGACACTGGTTCAATATTTGGGTATCTTTATCCTGGAAACATTTCGCCACGTAGTGGTTTCTTCAGCCCAGTGTAGAGACAGTTGGAAGATGAGGAGTCTGATGTAATCAGTCTTTCAGTCGATGTGTTCAGTCCGTTAATCTTGACATCGTGGTTTGTACTAACCATTAACAACCATTCCTAAAAATTGATCTGTCTTGCCAGGTCAGAGAAGCCTACAATGTTCAGCTGATCTTGGACTCATCCGCTGACTGGGGCCACATAGTGGAAAGGTTATTAAAGAAGTCGACCCTTTCTGAAAGTTTCCTCCCTTTTTTCCTCTCCTACATCTTCCCTCCCTTCTTTCTCTTACAATCCCCTTATCGCCCCTTTCAAAAATCCCTCTTATTTCCACTTTCCGCTAACATTCCTCCCCCTCCCTTCCTTTCTCTCACGCTTCCTCCCCTGGCCCTTCAAAGAGCATTCCCCCATCACACTAAAAAGATTATCTGTTGATGAGTAATAGGAAGGGATTGTTTGGAGGGATCAAACAGGTTTCCATGTGGTGCAGTCTGGTACACTCTGGAACAGCTGCAACATGAGGCCGAGGTGGTGAGTGTTCACATAGTGGCCTTGTCATTCTCATTGTGTTGTGCGCAAGTCTTGTCTTGCTTGTTCTTCATTTATCAGAGTTGTTTTCTTTTATTATTTTCATTATTATTAATATATTCATGGGGACGTGCTAACCCCGTAGGAATCATACAGCATTTGGAGAACTGGAAGTAATTTGGCTTGAGGAAAGGTTGGGTAGCTCCTGTTACTCGGAATAAGAACCCTTCAGCATCAAGGCGCTTCCTTTCAAGGAGAAATATATTGTTTGTAACTGTGCTTTCCAGAGTCGACTTGTAGCACTGTTTCATGGCCTTCATAGCCATATCATACCTACTCTTGAAATTGTGTATGATGTTCGCTTCCACTGCTCTTCATTCATAGTTAGATCATATCTACTCCTGAAACTGTGTGCATGATGTTCGCTCCCACCACCACTTCCCTTCGTTCATTTTACTTATCGCTCTGAGACTGAAAAAGTACTACCTGCTAACTAATGTTTTTCTCTTACATTTCTGCCTTTGATTTTTGCAACTTATGTTACCTCTGAATTTTGTCTTGTCATGCAGTGGTGTGTTTATCTCTATTGTGGCTTGTGCACCTCGTGTCAATATTACCTTAGTTATGTACACTTGTACACCTGCACACATGAGTCTGCAACACTTCTGTTAATATCATTATATAAATGCTTTTCTCACAAACATATATTCGTTTATACACAGCAGAATACGTGGCCTTTGTATGAACAAATGTGTATATATCGTGTGGCTGCGACCTCTTACTTTTTCCTACTGGCGCATGTTGGTCAGGGAATATGTAAATTAAGCGGGTGGTGGGGCTTTTCCGTGAGGCAGCGGCGATGAGGGTCAGGAACAACCCCGGCGCTGTCTGCTGCAGGTCACTGGGACGTGCGTGTGTAGGTGTGGGCGGAGTGGGTGGATGTGGGAGAGTGAATGTGCGGATGCAAGAGCACGGGTTGAAGACAGCGGTGTGGGTGGGTGTTGGAGAGAACGTCTGAATTGAAGAATGGTAGATCGAAGACTGGACTGTGTTGTGGGTGGGTGAATATAAGAAGAGGGTTTGAAAGCCGAAGGGAGTGTGGGCAAGGTAGTTGGCTGTGGGGCAAGGATGATTTAATATTGGACAGCTTCAAGAGCAGAGCTAAGCTTACAGTATCCTGTCTTCGGTATTTAATCTCTAATAGATTAAACATTATACATTGGTATAGCAAATCGTCTTTGTAACCCAGTCCATAGATTTCACTTTGGTATTCAGGCTTGTTCACATCACTCTTCAAGTCTCTCTCCTATGCAGCGAGAATTAAGTTGATCTCAGCATTAGTTGTCAGGATTGTGTTAATTTTGTTTACATTGATGATTTCGTGGTTCTTGTACGAGGTGCCTTGTTTACATTATCCCTTCGTCCAGTGAACAACACTCACACTGATGAACAGGATCAGCTAACTCATTGTCAATAGAAAGGCAATGTTTCGTCAGACAAATCATTTTCCTTGCACAGCTGTACAATAGATTGAATTCTGAACTGAAAAAACTATTACTTTTCTGAATCAGTGAAAGTTTAAAAAAAAATACAATAGTTTGACACATTATCAATTTATTTTCGAATGTCAGGATTAAATTATAAGTTTTAACGCAAAGAGATAAAAAATATATTCAAAATGCCGTTATGTTTTCGGAAAAGTGAAGAGGAATTAGTGTTGCGTATATGTAAAATAAGCAATAAATGGATAGTTATGTCGTGGTTTAGCTTGAGGCTCTGCGACCAGTTGCATCTTGCAACTGGTCGTAGCCTAGTTACAACCAACTCGTTCATCTTGCAACTGGTCGTAGCCTAGTTACAACCAACTCGTTCATCTTGCAACTGGTCGTAGCCTAGTTACAACCAACTCGTTCATCTTGCAACTGGTCGTAGCCTAGTTACAACCAACTCGTTCATCTTGCAACTGGTCGTAGCCTAGTTACAACCAACTCGTTCATCTTGCAACTGGTCGTAGCCTAGTTACAACCAACTCGTTCATCTTGCAACTGGTCGTAGCCTAGTTACAACCAACTCGTTCATCTTGCAACTGGTCGTAGCCTAGTTACAACCAACTCGTTCATCTTGCAACTGGTCGTAGCCTAGTTACAACCAACTCGTTTATCTTACAATTGTCGTAGCCTAGTTACAACCAACTCGTTCATCTTTCAACTGGTCGTAGCCTAGTTACAACCAACTCGTTCATCTATTACACTGGACTGATTTCTTGACGAAATGCATTTGTGGACAGTAAAAAAGATTCACATGACTTTTAAAGTACTAAAAGGAATTGAGGTACAGTCGAGGAGAATATCTTGTATTTATAGTGTGTGGGAGTGCAGGATAATAATGAAATGTGTGAAGAAATATAAATCAAATAAGATCAACACTACATAGTGTATGCGCGCATCCATATATGTGCCTTCAGCATCGCTGTACAAATATATACTGTTGTCCGTAAAATTATTTATAGATTTCCTAAGTAAAATCAATCGTAGTCACTGAGCGAGTCACCGTTGATTTACAAGCTGGGGGAGGGGGCATTGAGCTCAGACTTGGGTACACTTGTGGTTGCTCAGTCACTGAACGTGCGGGTCATGACTTGGCTTCTCCATAAAGACGCTTCTACCACTACCGCAAAATACAGTACAGGAGAGTACGAGAGAAGACAGCACAAGAGAAAGCATTGGAAGGAAAGAGAAGAAATAGAGTACGCTGTATTAGGTTTGAGCACTTTTCGGTGGGAAATGCATATACTGAGGATTATAGTGCAGTCCCAGAACCTGCAGAAATTGACAACACACCTCCCAACAATTCTCAACCAAAGGTGAATTTGTGCAAATATTATGCTTGGGGCATCTGTAAGCATGGAATAACAGGGGGAAAAAATGGGACATGCAACTTTGACCATCCCAAAAAATGTAGCGACCTCCTGTCTAAAGGAGTGTGTCCTTCTTCTTCCTGTACTTTCTTTCACCCAAAAATGTGCCACTCCTCGGTCCTCCAGAAGCAGTGTTACAACATCGAGTGCCCTGCATACCATCTAAAAGGGACCAGGAGGCACAGACCCCACAAGACAAACAATAGTAGCTACGACAACCCAACTCCAGGTGATTTTTTAGTGGCAGGAAACGAAAAAAGAAAATGGAAGGAAATAACAAAAATAGTCCACCACCTTGGAGCCTTGTTGGACTGGAGGCGCAGCCAGTGGCCACCCATGGCCCTCCACAATTACAACTACTGATGCCAATAACAAAATCCCCCCAACAAACACAGAATACAACCTCGTTCATATTTGATAATATACAGGGCCTTAAGCCATCCACCAACAACAAAATACCTTTTATCAGTGGACTTCTAGAGGAGTCTAATGCAATGTTTGCAGCCTTCACAGAGACTCACACAAAAGATCACTTTGACAGTGAAATATGGATAAGTGGTTACAACCTTTTTAGATGCGACAGAAAAAACAGGCAACAAGGGGGGGTTGACCTGTATGTCAAAGAGTCCCTTATCTGCACGGAGTTGCTGAACACCACAAATGAGGTAGTTGAAGTTCTATCAATAAAGATCGAGAACCAAAACCTAGTCATTGTGGTTGTATACAAGCCACCAGATGCAACCTCACAACAGTTCAAGGAACAGCTACTGAAAATTTATTACTGTTTGGAAAACCTTCCAGCTCCATCCCCAAACATCTTACTGCTTGGTGATTTCAACCTAAGGCATACAAAATGGAAGAATGTAGCAAATAATGTTATAGCTGAAACAATCCCCGGAGGTAGCGCAGATGAAAGGTCACACACACATGAGCTACTAAGTCTCTGCGAAAAACACACCTTAAGCCAGCAGATAGTGGAGCCAACAAGACTAGAAAACACACTTGACCTTATCTTCACAAATAATGAGGACCTGATAAGAGACATAAGAATATCAAAAACAACTAATTCCGATCACAACCTAATCGAAGTCCAGACGTACATGCATAGGGGTCCTGATCAGCAGAATGCATGTACCTGTGAAGATGTCTTCACAAAATACAACTTCAACAACAAGAACATCAACTGGGACCAGGTAAACCATGTCCTAAACGAAACATGTTGGGAAGATGTCTTAAATGACATGGATCCAAACCAGTGCCTTGAAAGGATCAACTTCCTGGTAGCCGAAGCATGTTCTAGGCATATTCCCCTTAGAAAGAAGAAGAGCAGGAGTAAACTGGAGAGAAAAAGACGCTCCCTCTACAGAAGACGACGAAGAGTCACTGAGCTCCTCAGGAGTGCTAGAACATCTGATACACGAAAGGAGGCGCTGACCAGGGAAGTGGAAACTATCGAACTTAAGCTAAATGACTCTTACAGGAACCAGGAGAGGCAGGAGGAGCTTAAAGCTATTAGTGAAATTGAAAGAAATTCAAAATATTTCTTTTCATATGCCAAAAACAAGGCAAATACCACATCTAGTATCGGGCCCTTACTCAGACAGGATGGGACTTACACAGATGACAACAAGGAAATGAGTGAAATATTGAAATCCCAGTACGACTCTGTGTTTAGTGAACCACTAATTGGTCTGAGGATCGACGACCCAAATGATTTCTTCATGAATGAGCCTCAAAACTCCATAAATGTATGCCAGATTTCCGACATTACCCTAACTCCGATAGATTTCGAAAAAGCCATTGACAACATGCCTATGCACTCAGCTTCGGGCCCAGACTCGTGGAACTCTGTTTTCATTAAGAACTGCAAGAAACCCCTCTCGCGTGCCCTAAGTACGCTATGGAGGAGGAACTTGGACATGGGTGAAATTCCACAGTCACTTAAAACAACGGATATAGCCCCACTCCATAAAGGTGGCAGCAAAGCATTAGCTAAGAACTATAGACCAATAGCTCTGACGTCCCACATCATAAAAATCTTTGAAAGAGTGCTAAGAAGCAGGATTGCAAATCACCTGGATTCCCAAAATCTGCACAATCCAGGGCAACATGGGTTCAGGGCAGGTCGCTCCTGCCTCTCACAACTACTGGATCACTATGACATGGCCTTGGATGCACTGGAAGAAAATCAGAATGCAGATGTAATATACACAGACTTTGCAAAAGCATTTGACAAATGCGATCATGGCGTAATAGCCCATAAAATACGTGCTAAAGGAATAACTGGGAAAGTGGGGAGATGGATCTTCAACTTCCTAACAAATCGAACACAAAGAGTAGTGGTCAACAGAGTTAAATCGGAGGCTGCCATAGTGAAGAGCTCTGTTCCACAAGGCACAGTACTCGCCCCATCTTATTCCTTATCCTCATATCAGACATAAACAGAGATATACGCCACAGCACCGTATCATCCTTTGCGGATGATACTAGGATCTGCATGAGGCTGTCATCTGCTGAGGACGCGGTTAATCTCCAAGAAGATATAAACAAAGTTTTCCAATGGGCAACGGTAAACAATATGATGTTCAATGAGGACAAATTCCAACTACTCCGTTATGGAAAACTGGAGGAGATAATAACTAGAACAGAGTATACTACTGACTCCGGCCATACAATAGAGCGGAAAACTAATGTAAGGGACCTGGGAGTAGTAATGTCTGAGGATCTCACTTTCAAGGATCACAACAGTGCCACGATCGCACGTGCAAAGAAAATGATAGGATGGATAATGAGAACTTTCAAAACGAGAGATGCCAAGCCCATGATGATCCTTTTCAAATCACTTGTTCTCTCTAGGCTGGAATACTGCTGTACATTAACATCTCCATTCAAAGCAGGTGAAATCGCAGATCTAGAGAGTGTACAGAGATCCTTTACTGCACGTATAAGTTCTGCCAAGCACCTTAACTACTGGGAACGCTTGGAAGCACTTGACTTGTACTCGTTGGAACGCAGGAGGGAGAGATATATCATAATCTACACTTGGAAAATCTTGGAAGGAATGGTCCCAAATCTGCACACAGAAATCACTCCCTACGAAAGTAAAAGACTGGGCAGGCGATGCAAAATGCCCCCAATAAAAAGTAGGGGCGCCATTGGTACACTAAGGGAAAACACCATAAGTGTCCGGGGCCCAAAACTGTTTAACAGCCTCCCATCAAGCATTAGGGGAATTGCCAATAAACCCCTGGCTGCCTTCAAGAGAGAGCTGGACAGATACCTAAAGTCAGTGCCGGATCAGCCGGGCTGTGGCTCGTACGTTGGACTGCGTGCGGCCAGCAGTAACAGCCTAGTTGATCAGGCCCTGATCCATCGGGAGGCCTGGTCATGGACCGGGCCGCGGGGGCGTTGATCCCCGGAATAACCTCCAGGTAACCTCCAGGTATGCTGGAGGGAGGGGTCTGGAGGAAGTAAAGACGGGTAGTGGAGGATGGAAAGGGGTGAAGAGGATGAAGCCTGGAACAGAAGAGAGCACTCTCTTTCTCTCCCTCTCTCCCTGAAGTACGTTTATTCTCTTCTCTGAGGATGAGGAGGGTCCCCAGTCCAGCTGAGTGTGTAATGTGTACAAGGTATTATCAGTAACAACTGCCAGGGGCAGTTGAACCAGCCATGCATCATCATCTGGTATTCTAATGTAAGATACTGTATTTACAGCGGTACTAACTGAAAATATATTCCAAGCATAGATGTTGCAGTAAGACATATATAAGACACTAAAATAGCCGTTGATCTTCCTGTCTAGAACTCGAGGGGATAAGAAACTCCTTCTCCGTCTTGGAAGTAAAATGAGCACAGTGGAAAAGGGGTAGACGATGACTTGAGTTTTGTGTGCGTGGCGTCCTCCAGAGGAAACCCAACACCACCGCGTTCCTAAGTATTCGCTTCCTTCAGATATTTTGTTTGGTAATGCAGGCGGTGAAGGAGGGGCTGTATTAACAGTAGGACCAGGAGCTGTAGCTTCAGGAGGCATACACAAGGGAGTAGGGCCAGGAATTATAGCTTAAGGAGGAAGTAGCAGTGTGGACCAGGAGCTCTGGCTTCAAGAGGCAAGAGCAGTGGAAGGCTGATGTGTAGTCTTAGGAGGCAGCCGCAGTGGGAGTAACGAGTTGTACTTTTAGGAAGCAGGTAGCAGTTGGAGGGAAGAGTTGTAGGAGACAGGATAAGTTTAACCCATTCCTGCTATTGAACGCTGAAATCATGCTTGTCTTTAAGATAAGAGATAAGATAAGATTTCGTTCGGATTTTTAACCCGGAGGGTTAGCCACCCAGGATAACCCAAGAAAGTCAGTGCGTCATCGAGGACTGTCTAACTTATTTCCATTGGGGTCCTTAATCTTGTCCCCCAGGATGCGACCCACACCAGTCGACTAACACCCAGGTACCTATTTGCTGCTAGGTGAACAGGACAACAGGTGTAAGGAAACGTGTCGAAATGTTTCCACCCGCCGGGAATCGAACCCGGGCCCTCCGTGTGTGAAGCGGGAGCTTTAGCCACCAGGCCACCAGGCCCCTCTCCTTTTGATGCTGCTCCTTTCATTTTTCCCTTTCCTCTCCCTTTCTTCCCCTACCCACTTTTTCCCCTTTCTTCCCTCTTTTCCCCCTTCCTGTCTTTATCCTTTCTTCCCTACCCTTCCTTACGTGTCCCATCCCACACAGCTGTCAGCGTCGGCCGTTAGTGACAAGTTTGCTCTCTCATCTTCGGCAAAACACATTTTCTCCTTCAACAAAAGTTTCCTCGAGAGATGACTTTTGTGTGATCACCAAGTTTTGTTTCACCGAGTTTTGTATCGGCGAGTCTCGTATCTGGAGGCGGGGAAGGAATCACAGAAGGTATAGGAGGCAGGAAACATGTACAAGGGGTTGAAAACCCGAGGGCAGTGTATTTGGGAACAACCGCAGTGTGACTACACTGTGAGAACACTAGGTGAACAGCTATATTATTGTATGAGTTTTAAGATGTTTTCTATTCCCGGAGTCTAGCTCTGGGCCAGTATCGTCTTGCGCTTGCCTGGTCAACCAGGCTGTTGTTGCTGGCGACTCGGTGGCCCACCTATCTCTCACAGCCTTATTGTTTTGGTCAGATGTTGAATAATCTAGAGTCACGGTTATTGGTACAAGGTACTCTTATTGTACCCTCTTTTCAAGAGGGAGCTTGACAGATTCCTAAGTTAGTACCTGACCAGCCGGGCTGTGGTTCGTCTACCTGGAGAGGTATTCCGGGGATCAACGCCAGCAGTAATAGCCTGGTTGATCAGGTCCTGATCCACCGGGAGGCCTGGTCAAGAACTGGGCCATGGGGGTGTTGACCCCCGGAACTCCTTCCAGGTAGACCCCTCCCATATCGCTCATTCCAGTATGTTGTTATGGCAGTGTGCAGATTTGGGACAGGGCCCTCAAGTGCTTTCCACGTGGTGAAGATGATGGCGGTGGTGGTGATCGTGATGGTGGTTGTGATTGTGGTGGTAGTAATGGTGGTGGAAGGGGAAGAAGACACCATGGCCTGCGGCCCTGCTCTCCTACCTGCTGCTGCCGCCTCGCTATTACACTCACTCCCAAGCCTTTCATCACACTCTCCCTCCACACAATCTCGCTCCACACTCTCCCTCTCATTCAGAATAGGGTAACAACATATAATGATTGGCAGGTTAAAGAGTAGTAATATTTCTACTGACGCGACTCTCAATCACATGATGACCCGCGGCTCTCAGTCACATGATGACCCCCGGCTCTCAGTCACATGATGACCCCCGGCTCTCAGTCACATGATGACCCCCGGCTCTCAGTCACATGATGACCCGCGGCTCTCAGTCACATGATGACCCCCGGCTCTCAGTCACATGATGACCCCCGGCTCTCAGTCACATGATGACCCCCGGCTCTCAGTCACATGATGACCCCCGGCTCTCAGTCACATGATGACCCCCGGCTCTCAGTCACATGATGACCCCCGGCTCTCAGTCACATGATGACCCCCGGCTCTCAGTCACATGATGATCCCCGGCTCTCAGTCACATGATGATCCCCGGCTCTCAGTCACATGATGACCCCCGGCTCTCAGTCACATGATGACTCGCTCAGGTTTGGTTAATTGGATTTAAGCCTATTAACTACACGAGGATCATTAAGGCTACATGTAACCTGTTTGTCCCCAGTCAAGGATACTTCAATTCCTAAAATAGGGATTAAACTAAACTCAGTATATACACTGAAAGAGTGTATATACGGAGACTGTGTATATACACTGACAGTGTATATATCCTTGTTGTCCAATGAGTGGAGCGTCGGCCATAAGACCGAGGTCTTCCATTGTCTTAGTCTACCCTGAATATAACAAAATTATATTAATAAGATTTTTTATGGAGTTTGTGGTTGTTGAAACTTAGCTCCTGACCCCTGATATATTCTGGTAATACCGTGATACTATATCATACAAGTGCACACGGTAACCAACGTCCACGTGATGTATATTATTATTATACCATGCGTGTCATAAGAGGCGACTAAAATGCCAGGAGCAAGGGGCTAGTACCCCCCTCTTCTCCTGTATAAATTATTAATTATTATATTATCATCATTATTGTACTCATGAGGAAGCGCTGAGCCTGTATCATACATAATTTATACATGGAAAATCTTAGAGGGACTGGTCCCAAATCTACACACAGAGATCACTCCCTACGAAAGCAAAAGACTCGGCAGACGTTGCAGCATCCCTCGGTGAAAAGCAGGGGTGCCATGAGTACACTAAGAGACAACACAGTAAGTGTCCGGGGCCCAACACTGTTCAACAGCCTCCTATCGTACATAAGAGATTATCAATAGACCCCTGGCTGTTTCCAAGACGGAACTGGATGGCTTCCTAAAGTGAGTTCGTGACCAGCCGGGCAGTGGTCCGTAAGTTGGATTGCGTGCGACCACCAGTAACAGCCTGGTTGATCAGGCCTTGATCCACCGGAAGGCCTGGTCATGGACCAGGCGGCGGGGGCGTTGACCCCCCGGAACACCCTTCAGTAGACGTCTCAATGTACATACACTTCTGCTTGTTGTTATTGCTTAACTTTTGTACTTGGTAAAAAATAGATGAGGCTGAGTAGGAAAAACTCTCGAAACTCATCAAAGGTATGGTTTCGACCAGTGGAAGGAAGTGGTGCCTTGATACTAGTGAAGGGCTCTTGATCAGTGCCTTGATACTAGTGAAGGGCTCTTGATCAGTGCCTTGATACTAGTGAAGGGCTCTTGAACAGTGCCTTGATACTAGTGAAGGGCTCTTGATCAGTGCCTTGATACTAGTGAAGGGCTCTTGATCAGTGACTTGATACTAGTGAAGGGCTCTTGATCAGTGCCTTGATACTAGTGAAGGGCTCTTGATCAGTGAATTGATACTAGTGAAGGGCTCTTGATCAGTGCCTTGATACTAGTGAAGGGCTCTTGATCAGTGACTTGATACTAGTGAAGGGCTCTTGATCAGTGACTTGATACTAGTGAAGGGCTCTTGATCAGTGCCTTGATAATAGTGAAGGGCTCTTGATCAGTACCTTGATACTAGTGAAGGGCTCTTGATCAGTGAATTTATACTAGTGAAGGGCTCTTGATCAGTGCCTTGATACTAGTGAAGGGCTCTTGATCAGTGACTTGATACTAGTGAAGGGCTCTTGATCAGTGACTTGATACTAGTGAAGGGCTCTTGATCAGTGACTTGATACTAGTGAAGGGCTCTTGATCAGTGACTTGATACTAGTGAAGGGCTCTTGATCAGTGCCTTGATACTAGTGAAGGGCTCTTGATCAGTGACTTGATACTAATTAAGGGCTCTTGATCAGCGCCTTGATACTAGTGAAGGGCTCTTGATCAGTGACTTGATACTAGTGAAGGGCTCTTGATCAGTGCCTTGATACTAGTGAAGGGCTCTTGATCAGTGACTTGATACTAGTGAAGGGCTCTTGATCAGTGACTTGATACTAGTGAAGGGCTCTTGATCAGTGCCTTGATACTAGTGAAGGGCTCTTGATCAGTACCTTGATACTAGTGAAGGGCTCTTGATCAGTGACTTGATACTAGTGAAGGGCTCTTGATCAGTGCCTTGATACTAGTGAATGGCTCTTGATCAGTGACTTGATACTAGTGAAGGGCTCTTGATAAGTGCCTTGATACTAGTGAAGGGCTCTTGATAAGTGCCTTGATACTAGTGAAGGGCTCTTGATCAGTGCCTTGATACTAGTGAAGGGCCCTTGATCAGTGACTTGATACTAGTGAAGGGCTCTTGATCAGTGCCTTGATACTAGTGAAGGGCTCTTGATCAGTGTCTTGATACTAGTGAAGGTATCTTGATCAGTGCCTTGATACTAGTGAAGGGCTCTTGATCAGTGACTTGATACTAGTGAAGGGCTCTTGATCAGTGCCTTGATACTAGTGAAGGGCTCTTGATCAGTGCCTTGATACTAGTGAAGGGCTCTTGATCAGTGACTTGATACTAGTGAAGGGCTCTTGATCAGTGCCTTGATACTAGTGAAGGGCTCTTGATCAGTGACTTGATACTAGTGTAGGGCTCTTGATCAGTGACTTGCAGCTGCGCTCCCCTTTCCTGGATCAAACTTCATTACCTCTCGTATCCAAGACGCTGGATAAGCATTGCAAGTCCCTGGAAGTAATAACCAGCTGCAGGTCCGTGGAAGTAATAGCCAGCTGCAGGATAAACACTGCAGGTCCCTGGAAGTAATAAACACTGCAGGTCCCTGGAAGTAATAGCCAGCTGCAGGATAAACACTGCAGGTCCCTGGAAGTAATAACCAGCTGCAGGATAAACACTGCAGGTCCCTGGAAGTAATAACCAGCTGCAGGATAAACACTGCAGGTCCGTGGAAGTAATAACCAGCTGCAGGATAAACACTGCAGGTCCGTGGAAGTAATAACCAGCTGCAGGATAAACACTGCAGATCCCTGGAAGTAATAACCAGCTGCAGGATAAACACTGCAGGTCCCTGGAAGTAGTAACCAGTTGCAGGATAAACGTTGCAGGTCCTTGGAAGTAATAACCAGCTGCAGGATAAACATTGTAGGTCCCTGGAAGTAATAACCAGCTGCAGGATATACACTGCAGGTCCCTGGAAGTAATAACCAGCTGCAGGATAAACACTGCAGGCCCCTGGAAGTAATAACCAGCTGCAGGATAAACACTGCAGGTCCCTGGAAGTAATAACCAGCTGCAGGATAAACTCTGCAGGTCCCTATAAGTAATAACCAGCTGCTGGATAAACACTGCAGGTCCCTGGAAGTAATAACCAGCTGCAGGATAAACACTGCAGGTCCCTGGAAGTAATAACCAGCTGCAGGATAAACACTGCAGGTCCCTGGAAGTAATAACCAGCTGCAGGATAAACACTGCAGGTCCCTGGAAGTAATAACCAACTGCAGGATAAACACTGCAGGTCCCTGGAAGTAATAACCAGCTGCAGGATAAACACTGCAGGTCCCTGGAAGTAATAACCAGCTGCAGGATAAACACTGCAGGTCCCTGGAAGTAATAACCAGCTGCAGGATAAACGTTGCAGGTCCCTGGAAGTAATAACCAGCTGCACGATAAACACTGCAGGTCCCTGGAAGTAGTAACCAGTTGCAGGATAAACGTTGCAGGTCCGTGAAAGTAATAACCAGCTGCAGGATAAACATTGTAGGTCCCTGGAAGTAATAACCAGCTGCAGGATATACACTGCAGGTCCCTGGAAGTAATAACCAGCTGCAGGATAAACACTGCAGGTCCCTGGAAGTAATAACCAGCTGCAGGATAAACACTGCAGGTCCCTGGAAGTAATAACCAGCTGCAGGATAAACACTGCAGGTCCCTGGAAGTAATAACCAGCTGCAGGATAAACACTGCAGGTCCCTGGAATTAATAACCAGCTGCAGGATAAACACTGCAGGTCCCTGGAAGTAATAACCAGCTGCAGGATAAACACTGCAGGTCCCTGGAAGTAATAACCAAGCGGTGGCAACATTCCAGGCCAAATGTACTCGCGCTAGTTTGCAAATTTGCGTTTCTCTGGAGTTTATGGCCCGAAAGGCGGTACCTAGACCGGGGTGACTGGAACTGGGGAGACAGAGAGAGGGGGGGAGGGAGAGAGAGAGACGGGAAGAGGAAGGTGTTGGGATCTCAGTTATGTGACCTTATGAAACTCTGAAACATCATTTAGTTTTTCAGTGCTTTGAGTTTCTGACACAACAACAACGCCTACCTTCCAGTGGTGACCTTCAATGCTATGCTCATGCTGGCCTCCTTAGTCCTGCGTATTTGTTTCCATCTATTTTTTTCCATATCCTGCTGCCTATATTTTACTATGCTCCTTTACTCCTTGCTTGGGTCTCTTTGGTTAAACCAAATAATTTCTGTATTTTGTATTTCCACTTGTAATTGGTATGACTTTCTCTTTTTTTGTGCATTTTCTGCTTCTGTTCTCCGTCTCATGTCTTCTTTGATCACCTGTTTTGCTCTCTCACTGGACTCTACTTAAGAAATATGTCCTCACTACACAGTTTCCTCTTCTGTGATCTGTCTTCTTATCTGTACCATCTCCTACCTCTCTTCAATTCAAAACTTAACATCGTTTGACCAATGACACTAAGTGGTAGTTTATAATTTAATTATCATTGTCTGGTTAAGGTGAAAGACAGCACAGTCATCCCGTGCTTTCATCCTTGTATTTGTTTTCACTTGTTTACTTATGAAATGTTCCATAACTGCCTCCGTTAATCTTATTTTCCATGTTTCTGACTCTGTAAATCCCAGTTCCCCAAATTTATTTCCCAGCGATTGAAATTCCCTATGATCAGTTGTTTGTTGTTAATTTTCCATGTTCTTTGTTCCACTTTCTCTAGGATGTGTATTGTGGTTCTGCTACATAACCTGCCTCAGTCTGTTGTATAGTGTGATTGTAACTCAACACTGTAATAATACTGTGTCTTTCGTCCCCCGATCATTATTTATCTTATAAGACCAATGTACTCACTGATGTTTAGGGTTTTCTACTCCTCAAATCTACACTTGTTACACAAAAAAAAACGCACATAGGAGAGAGAGAGAGAAAAGCTTACGATGACGTTTTGGTTCGACTTGGACATTGTGACTTCGTAATTGATCGGAGTCGGACCGAAACGTCGTCGTAAGCTTTTCTCTCTTCTGTGTGTGCGTTATTTGTGTATTGCTCCTTTTTGTTCTCCACTGGTTCCTTGCCATTAATTCCACATCACATCTGTTCTATTTTTTTCTCACTAGGAGGAACACCCTCTAGAATACTGCATTGGTTATTACCGAGAGTTTTGTCTCTGTGAGAGCTATGATGTCTGAATGCTCCTCTGATACTCTGCCCTTTAGCTCACTGTCTTTATGTGCAATTGAAAATGGGAAGGGAAGGAAGGGTGGTGGTGTGGGGAGGGGGGCAATTCAATAAATTTCTGGTACAGGTACATATATAGTTACATAAATTATACATAACACCATGTGTAAATAGGATAACCCATAACTTATTTCCATTGGGGTCCATTGGGGAAGGCATTAGTGAGGGGGCAGGTATGGTTGAGTGGGGAAGGGATAAGGGGGATGGGAGAGGCATAGAATAGGGATTACAATACACGGGGGATGAGAGGGATGGGCTTGTTGGTTGTTACTGCTTGTCTCTGTAGTTACAGCTTCAACTGTGGTTTTCCCCTCTACTCTCTCGGTTTCTCCCTTGTTTACCATTCCTTCCGTCTTAACTTTCTTGCTATTCTCTTCTTGTGTGTGTGTGTGTGTGTGTGTGTGTGTGTGTGTGTGTATTTGCTCACCATTATTTGCGGTGTTCGAGTACTGACTGTGTGTGTGTCTGTGTTTAATTATCTAAATTTGTGTGTATAATGACATATTTTTAATTTCAAGTGCCATGTTACCTTTAATTATAATAGATTTTAACTACCTGGTATTTGTAGCAGTGTACACTGTACCTTACTGTGTGTGCATGTGCAATTCCATGAGTATAATTCACTTGTTATACAGTGTTACAGTGACAGTGGCAGACAGTGCTTCCCTCAGTGCTCGTGCATTTTCTTCACCACACCTTCCTTGTGTGGAAGCATTGACATCTTGTTCCCTGTAGCTGTTTCACAGGAGAGTTCCCTGTATTTGGTTCACAGGAGAGTTCCCTGTATTTGGTTCACAGGAGTGTTCCCTGTAGCTGTTTCATAGGAGAGCTCCCTGTATTTGATTCACAGGAGAGTTCCCTGTATTTGGTTCACAGGAGAGTTCCCTGTATTTGGTTCACAGGAGTGTTCCCTGTAGCTGTTTCATAGGAGAGCTCCCAGTATTTGATTCACAGGAGTGTTCCCTGTATTTGGTTCACAGGAGAGTTCCCTGTATTTGGTTCACAGGAGTGTTCCCTGTATTTGGTTCACAGGAGTGTTCCCTGTAGCTGTTTCATAGGAGAGCTCCCTGTATTTGATTCACAGGAGTGTTCCCTGTATTTGGTTCACAAGAGTGTTCCCTGTATTTGGTTCACAGGAGTGTTCCCTGTATTTGGTTCACAGGAGTGTTCCCTGTATTTGGTTCACAGGAGTGTTCCCTGTATTTGGTTCACAGGAGTGTTCCCTGTATTTGGTTCACAGGAGTGTTCCCTGTATTTGATTCACAGGAGTGTTCCCTGTATTTGGTTCACAGGAGAGTTCCCTGTATTTGGTTCACAGGAGTGTTCCCTGTATTTGGTTCACAGGAGTGTTCCCTGTATTTGGTTCACAGGAGAGTTCCCTGTATTTGGTTCACAGGAGTGTTCCCTGTATTTGGTTCACAGGAGAGTTCCCTGTATTTGGTTCACAGGAGTGTTCCCTGTATTTGGTTCACAGGAGTGTTCCCTGTATTTGGTTCACAGGAGTGTTCCCTGTATTTGGTTCAGTGTTCCCTGTATTTGGTTCACAGGAGTGTTCCCTGTATTTGGTTCACAGGAGTGTTCCCTTTATTTGGTTCACAGGAGTGTTCCCTGTATTTGGTTCACAGGAGTGTTCCCTGTATTTGGTTCACAGGAGTGTTCCCTGTATTTGGTTCACAGGAGTGTTCCCTTTATTTGGTTCACAGGAGTGTTCCCTTTATTTGGTTCACAGGAGTGTTCCCTTTATTTGGTTCACAGGAGTGTTCCCTTTATTTGGTTCACAGGAGTGTTCCCTTTATTTGGTTCACAGGAGTGTTCCCTTTATTTGGTTCACAGGAGTGTTCCCTGTATTTGGTTCACAGGAGTGTTCCCTTTATTTGGTTCACAGGAGTGTTCCCTTTATTTGGTTCACAGGAGTGTTCCCTGTATTTGGTTCACAGGAGTGTTCCCTTTATTTGGTTCACAGGAGTGTTCCCTTTATTTGGTTCACAGGAGTGTTCCCTGTATTTGGTTCACAGGAGTGTTCCCTGTATTTGGTTCACAGGAGTGTTCCCTGTATTTGGTTCACAGGAGTGTTCCCTGTATTTGGTTCACAGGAGTGTTCCCTGTATTTGATTCACAGGAGTGTTCCCTGTATTTGGTTCACAGGAGAGTTCCCTGTATTTGGTTCACAGGTGTATTTGGTTCACAGGAGTGTTCCCTGTATTTGGTTCACAGGAGTGTTCCCTGTATTTGGTTCACAGGAGAGTTCCCTGTATTTGGTTCACAGGAGTGTTCCCTGTATTTGGTTCACAGGAGTGTTCCCTGTATTTGGTTCACAGGAGAGTTCCCTGTATTTGGTTCACAGGAGTGTTCCCTGTATTTGGTTCACAGGAGTGTTCCCTTTATTTGGTTCACAGGAGTGTTCCCAGCTTTCTCGTATATTTTTATGCACTTGTTATCGTCATGTGTGTTTTCCCACTAGGGTAGCTCATCACATGAGGTGCTGGTATTGCTTTTATGAGGCTGTTTGGCAGCAAGTGAGGTATAAATTCTGCGAAGTAAGGCACTTGTATTACTGGTGAAATGGGTTGAGTGGAGAGGAAAATGACAGAAAAGCGATTGTGAGTGAAGCGAGGTGAGTGCGCCTGGCATTTGACGTGGCACTGACCGTGTTTATTGCAGCTTGGACAACAAATGTCACGGGGCAGGCAGGTGGGAGGCCACCACGATGGGCGTGCAGGTGGGTGGACAGGGCGATGGGCGGGTGGGTGGGTAGATGAGCTGGTGAGTGGGTGTGCGAGACTCTACCTTGTTTTGCCTCGTTCTTGCCTCACCTGAGGTGTTCACGGCCGTCTGGTACTGGTCTTACAGTGGCAGGCCACGTACCCTCTGTTACTGCTATGTTAGGCTGGACTCGGGGCACCCTGCCACCAGTGCCATTGCAATATGGCACCAGGACCTCTGGCACTCTGGCCCAGCTGCCATATTATCCTGAAGATTATTACTCCAGGATATTTTTTGTCGGATAAAGCCAGTCTCTTGGATTCATTTCCACTGCAGGTTTGCATCTGTGTGACCCAACAGGTTAGCGCGTGAGTCTTGAGTAGTGAAACTACGTTGAAATGCTTGCAGCTAGCACGAACAGCCTGACTAGCCAAACCGTCAAGCCTGCGGTCTGAGACCGGGCTGTAATGCCGTTGGTCCCTGGAATCAAGTACGAGTTGCGGATAGGTGTTGGTCTGTTATTGGGGTTACAGTGTACGGTACTGTAACACAAAGATGTTGCTGAAGAAATTTCTACTGGGCTGAGTCACAAGCACTCTTAGTTTGTGGACAAGACACCAGAGTGCTTAACCAGCATTTAGTAAGAATGATTTGCTGTAAGTTGAGCTTTTCTTGCCATGACTTGAAAACGTTGTACTTAGGGCGGAACGTTACATAAACGCTTGTCTTGCATACATCATCGACACAACTGTGTGTTGGGGCCTCCGAGCACTGGTAGCGTGTGATACACAACACAGGAACTCTTGAATGAAGAAGGTCTTGGGTATGGTGCTCGTTCTGTGTTCATATTAGTGGAACCACTGGGGCATTACAAGCGGGTGGGTATGTGGTCGTGTCTGTGGTGCTTGCTCAAACCGGTTACCTGTCCAGCTCCTCCTCCTCGCTAGAAATCTTTGAACCCTGGACTGCCAACTCACCACCACCCCACCACACCCTTACCACCTCTTCCACCCCTACTATACCTGTCACCTATCCTGGGACTGCCAGCTCACCACCCCAAAACGCTCCTGCCACCTCCACACCAGCACCCCAGCCACATAAGCACCCCCACCTCCCCAGCAACACCAACACCCCCGCCTCCCCCGCCACCTTAATCAGTGTCTTGGACTTTTTTCAGTCTGTATTACTCTGTCGTTTCAACATAAACATTTTTCACTCTTCCAAAATAGTCTTTACAACCAAATCAGTAGAGCATCAGACAGGAATGTAAGAGACCTGAGGGTAACCATGTCGGAGGATCCAGTGATCAAGGATCACAACAGTTCTCTCGTAGTGTACTCGTCGCGTCCCTCCTTTTTAGTTGAGGTATTTTTGCACCGTCTGCAAAGTCTCTTGTTGTCCTACGTTCCAAGGAATACAGTTACAGGGACTTCAATCATTACCAGTAGTTCAGTTGTTTGACTCTGCAGGTTTTCCTGCTCAGCAATCTCTCCTGCCTTGAAGGGGCCGTTAGTATACGGCAGTATCCCATCTTGGAAAAAACAAGTCACTTGAGTATAAACATTGACTCAGCATCTCTTGTCTTGAAAGTTCTAGTTATCCAGCCTATCATTTTCCTTGCTGTAAAAATGGCAACGTTCTTGTGATATTTGAATATGAGATCTTGTGACATCATTACTTTCAAGTCTCCCACATAAGACTTACGTTCTCTTGAATGATTTGAGTTTGGGAAGACTTAATTTATATCCGCTTGTAGATTAGCTGGACCTTCGACGGACACCACTCTTAGAGATTTTGGTGTCATCAGCAAGGATATTACGATGTTATGATTTATGTTCTTGGGTTCAAGACTCTTTTAATACCTTCCATGCAGGTGTAAGATCAGTAACAGACTCCTACTGTATTATCCTTCGACGTTAGCTGTCAGTGGCCCTATAAATCCCATGAAGACTCTTGTTGTCTTCAGTAGGAAGCTTGACAAGTTTCTCTTAACTGTTCCTGATCAGCCAGGCTGAGGCGCCTGCGTCAGACGTGTGCCACAAGTACCAATTACCCAGGTTGCTTGGTCTGAGACCGAGCAGCAAGAGCGATGATCCCTGGAACCTTCAGCAGGTTGGCAAAAGTCATGTAAGGGCGTTTATACCTGGCTAGAAGTTATGAGACATAAGAATTCAGTAGGTTCACTAAGCTGTTAGTGCTAGTGGTTGTCATCTGATTGTTTCTAGTTTGTCAGGAAGTGACGTGACTCAGGTCTTTGCCACGATATGACCCGTTCAGTGGCTGGGGCGCAGCAACAGCGAATATTTCTGGTCACAGAGATCTCACTGAATAGTTGGAAATCACTCGACATGTTAACTTAGTGTCAGTGGTCGCTGGAGGAGGGGTATTAACCTTGTTAACATTGTTAGCCGAGTCTAATAGCTCACTTACCATAACTTACTCAGGCCACTCATAAAGTTGATGAACGAGACACTTGCGCAAAACTCGGGTATCTTTATTGTGAAAACGCTTCGCCAGCCAGTGGCTTCCTCAGGCCAATACAGAGAATAATGGTGGTAGATGAGAAGACGTCTGAGGTAATCAGTCCCTCAGCCTGGAGTCGATGTGTTCAGTCCATCAATAAAGAAAAGTTACCGCAGTAAAGATAACCAGGTGTTTCATAGTCTCATTCCTCAACTTATCGGTTTTCTGGACCATTTATATAACGACTCATAAAAGCTCTCATATATAACCAAACTTGGAAGTTATGAAGATTCTCAAGGAAGAGAATGAGGAAAATAGTCTGAAGAAAAATAATGAAACCTAAGACAAATATACATTAAAAAGACAGTACATAACAGTTTTGTAAACTGTAACACAGACATAACAATGTCAACAATAGTTTCCTAAATTGTACTTTAGTGTTTTCCTGAAGATACAGTGAGTCTTCCATTGTTATGCACAAGATGAATATAGTTGGGTTATTGATAAGCAGAGAGAGAGGGGGGGGGGCAAGAAGAGCAGTCTTCAAAGGTAAGAATATACGTGTTGTTGGAGAGTCAGAGGTTAGATACATGATGAAGCAGTTTGTGACAAGGATGGTGCAAGAAGACATGTTTTCTGGAACTAGACGCCAGGATACGGTTAAAACAGGTTAGACAATATCACGACAGGTAATGGGAAGAATCACAGTATCTGCTTCAGTGCTGGAGGCAGTGAAGCATACACGGAGATGTTTGCAAAGTACAGGGCAACTAGAGATTTCATTACGTCATCAGGCTGAATGCCAGTAATACGTATAATTTTTTGCCAAGATTCAATGTTTACTACTTGATCAACCAGGCTTTTGCTGCTCTTGATTCGCAGACTTTAAACAGACTGAAGTGAGGGGGTACGAGAAGAGAAACAGATGTAAAGCTATAAAAGAAGACATGTTGATAAATTAGACACATGTGCAACTCTTGGGTATCTTTATCCTCAATAAAGATACCCAAGAGTTGCACATGTGTCTAATTTATCAACATGTCGGTTCTCTGAACCATTCATCTACAAAAGAAGAGATATTGCAGAACTTTCAGAAATTAGAAGAGTATCTTCGTAGCTACTTTACATATAACCGGAGTGAAAGATAGTAAGGAACTGGCACTTGAATGCACGTACAGGAAACATTATTACAACAACAGAGACTGAGTTTAATTTGAAGGGTCGGAACATGCATGTTGAGTGCAACATGCGAGGGTCTGAATGCTACACACACACAGCTATAAACTATTCAACACTGATAGTAGCAAGAGCAGCGGGGGTGGAGTGCGGTTATATGTCAGTGGGAACTACTTAAACAAAGACATAAGTACTGAAGAAACAAGCACGCAGTGTTCGCCTCCGGTTTTTTTCCAAGGATATAAAAGACATAGTGTGAAACAGAGGTTATAAAACGTATGAAGTTTCGTAATGTGGATTTTAATTTTATTCACATTAACTGCAGAACTTTGATGGGAAATCTTAAACTTTATAACGTTCCAGAGGTAGGCCAAGACTGTTGTTTTAATGTGAGTGGAGGAACTAGGTCGACAGCAGGCATAACCTGCTTGACCTGGTTGCAGCAACCAAGGAATTTCGGATAAATAATGTTGATCACTGAGAAGCTGGGAAAAACTGGTAGCGAATCTGATAGTTTAAACATTTCTTAAAAGTGTTGTATTAACGGTAAGGCAATTAAGGCAAGAAATTTACGCTTAGAAAGTTATAATAGATTCCAAACTACCTACTAGTGTTGACTGAGTCACCTTGCAAAGGTATTTCCACGACAGACAACTGAGAGATTATTGTAGAGGGTTGCCAGGATGACATCCTCCAAACAACAGACAGAGTTACATATATTACCAACACAAAACTTTATAAAACGAAAATAATCCTAAATGGATAGACAAAGAAACTGCAACGTGTTTTGGACAGGTAGAGAGACATTTGCAGGTGCATGTAAGGGGGACGAGTGTCACTGTATGGAACATGTTCCAACTATCACAGGTCACCACAGGGATAAGAAAATACCAGTGTAAATGTTAATTGTGGTAAAATACACAGTGTCCACAACAAACTTTTTTTTTTCTGTAAACAAGGTTCCGTTGTAAGTAGTGTTATCAAAGCAGTGACTGGATGAGTGGACCAGTCTTGCTTTCCAGTAAAAACACAGCACGCCCACATGCTGAGGTATTGAACACTTTCTGTCAAGGCATCTTCTATCAAGGTTAAGCACTGGACACCTTCTGTCAAGGCTAAACACTGGACATCTTCTATCAAGGTTAAGCACTGGACACCTTCTGTCAAGGCTAAGCACTGGACATCATCTATCAAGGTTAAGCACTGGACATATTAACATCACTTCAGTGTCTCCAGTATAGTAAACAACTCTCCATTAGAGTGAACAAGTCAGCACAGAACAAACGTCTCGTTAGATAAGATACCCAGGTGTTGCACATGTGTCTTACCATCAACATAAGATACCCAGGTGTTGCACATGTGTCTTACCATCAACATAAGATACCCAGGTGTTGCACATGTGTCTTATTCATCAACATAAGATACCCAGGTGTTGCACATGTGTCTTACTCATCAACATAAGATACCCAGGTGTTGCACATGTGTCTTATTCATCAACATAAGATACCCAGGTGTTGCACATGTGTCTTACTCATCAACATAAGATACCCAGGTGTTGCACATGTGTCTTACTCATTAACATAAGATACCCAGGTGTTGCACATGTGTCTTATTCATCAACATAAGATACCCAGGTGTTGCACATGTGTCTTACTCATCAACATAAGATACCCAGGTGTTGCACATGTGTCTTACTCATCAACATAAGATACCCAGGTGTTGCACATGTGTCTTACTCATCAACATAAGATACCCAGTTGTTGCACATGTGTCTTACTCATCAACATAAGATACCCAGGTGTTGCACATGTGTCTTACTCATCAACATAAGATACCCAGGTGTTGCACATGTGTCTTACTCATCAACATAAGATACCCAGGTGTTGCACATGTGTCTTACTCATCAACATAAGATACCCAGGTGTTGCACATGTGTCTTATTCATCAACATAAGATACCCAGGTGTTGCACATGTGTCTTACTCATCAACATAAGATACCCAGGTGTTGCACATGTGTCTTACTCATCAACATAAGATACCCAGGTGTTGCACATGTCTTACTCATCAACATAAGATACCCAGGTGTTGCACATGTGTCTTACTCATCAACATAAGATACCCAGGTGTTGCACATGTGTCTTATTCATCAACATAAGATACCCAGGTGCTGCACATGTGTCTTACTCATCAACATAAGATTGCACATGTGTCTTACTCATCAACATAAGATACCCAGGTGTTGCACATGTGTCTTACTCATCAACATAAGATACCCAGGTGTTGCACATGTGTCTTACTCATCAACATAAGATACCCAGATGTTGCACATGTGTCTTACTCATCAACATAAGATACCCAGGTGTTGCACATGTGTCTTACTCATCAACATAAGATACCCAGGTGTTGTGCAAGAAAGGTATAAAATACCGACAGTATGAAAGTTAAGACACATGTGCAACATCTGGATATCTTTATTGTAGACGTTTCGCCATCCAGTGGCTTTATCAATACAGATTCTAGGACATAATAGGAAGACAGTAGAACTATATACAAAAGATGAGGTAATCAGTCCCTCGGCCTTGGAGTTAGTGTTCACAGCATCGTGGTGGAGGAGAATCTGGAGCAAAGGCAAGAAGACTGGCGGTTATATAGGCGTCAGTGGAAGGGACGGGCAGCAGACGAGGGCAGTCACTGGTAGGCGGGATTCCCCAGTGGAAGTAGGTCCTTCCCAAAGAGATGGGTTAGTTGCAGCAGCCGTGAAGAAGGTCTTGTAGATGTCCTCTGAACCAAGATTCCATGATGTTGCAGTGTCTGACAAGTTGTGCAAGAAAGGTATAAAATACCGACAATATGAAAGTTAAGACACATGTGCAACATCTGGATATCTTTATTGTAGACGTTTCGCCATCCAGTATATAGTTATATATATAGTATATAGTTCTACTGTCTTCCTATTATGTCCTAGAATCTGTATTGATAAAGCCACTGGATGGCGAAACGTCTACAATAAAGATATCCAGATGTTGCACATGTGTCTTAACTTTCATACCCAGGTGTTGCACATGTGTCTTACTCATCAACATAAGATACCCAGGTGTTGCACATGTGTCTTACTCATCAACATAAGATACCCAGGTGTTGCACATGTGTCTTATTCATCAACATAAGATACCCAGGTGTTGCACATGTGTCTTACTCATCAACATAAGATACCCAGGTGTTGCACATGTGTCTTATTCATCAACATAAGATACCCAAGTGTTGCACATGTGTCTTATTCATCAACATAAGATACCCAGGTGTTGCACATGTGTCTTATTCATCAACATAAGATACCCAGGTGTTGCACATGTGTCTTATTCATCAACATAAGATACTCAGGTGTTGCACATGTGTCCTATTCATCAACATAAGATACCCAGGTGTTGCACATAAGAACATAAGAACGAAGGAACACTGCAGAAGGCCTACTGGCCCATGCGAGGCAGGTCCAAGTCTCCTACCGGCTTAAGCCAATGCACCCAACCTAGTCAGGTCAGGTCACATTGACTTAAGGGAGGAACACGGCAACCGACCTGGTAGCACAAGCTATCAGGTCCAACTCACACCCACCCACATCCACTCATGTATTTATCCAACCTATTTTTAAAGCTACACAACGTTCTGGCCTCTATAACTGTACTCGGGAGTTTGTTCCACTCATCCACAACTCTATTACCAAACCAGTACTTTCCTATATCCTTCCTGAATCTGAATTTTTCCAACTTAAAACCATTGCTGCGAGTCCTGTCTAGGCTAGATATTTTCAGCACACTATTTACATCCCCTTTATTGATTCCTGTCTTCCATTTATACACCTCAATCATATCCCCCCTAATTCTACGTCTTTCCAGAGAGTGCAGATTCAGGGCCCTTAGTCTATCCTCATAGGGAAGGTTTCTGATACATGGGATCAACTTTGTCATCCTCCTTTGTACATTTTCCAGAGAATTTATATCCATTCTGTAATACGGTGACCAAAACTGTGCAGCATAATCTAAATGAGGCCTAACCAAGGATGTATAGAGTTGAAGAACAACCTGAGGACTCCTATTATTTATGCTTCTTGATATGAAGCCAAGGATTCTATTAGCTTCATTGCGAACACTTATGCACTGTTGTCTTGGTTTCAGATTACTGCTAACCAGAACTCCTAAATCTTTTTCGCAATCCGTAATATTAAGATCTACATTATTTAGTTTATATGTGGCATGGTTATTGTCCTGTCCAACATTTATAACTTTGCATTTGTCTATATTAAACTGCATCTGCCACTTCTCCGACCACTGCATCAGTCTATTCAAATCTTCCTGGAGTGCTCGAATGTCCTCGTCAGAATGAATTCGACGGCCTATTTTGGTGTCATCGGCAAACTTGCCGATGTCGCTCTTTATGCCCTCATCTATGTCGTTTATGTAGATTGTGAACAGCAGAGGGCCCAACACTGACCCCTGTGGAACACCGCTCGTAACGCTTCCCCACTCTGATTTCTCCCCATTTATGCAAACTCTCTGCTGCCTATTTGTCAACCATGCCTCTATCCAGGAAAAAAATTCTCCTCCTATTCCATGTGCTTTAATTTTCCTCAATAGTCTCTGATGTGGGACCCTGTCAAAAGCCTTACTGAAGTCCATATACACAATATCATATTCATTACCATGATCTACCTCCTCAAATACCTTAGTGAAAAAAGTTAATAAATTCGTAAGACAGGAACGCCCCTTTGTAAAACCATGCTGAGATTCGTTGATTAATTTATGCTTTTCAAGGTGGCTACGAACTGCCTCGGCAATTATTGATTCCATAATTTTTCCCACTATGGAGGTTAGGCTTATTGGTCTATAGTTCGAAGCTAAGGACCTGTCACCTGTTTTGAAAATAGGTATCACATTTGCCATTTTCCACTTATCTGGCACTATGCCAGTTTGTAGTGATATGTTGAAAAGATTAGCCAAAGGTGTGCTAAGCTCCTCTTTACATTCCTTTAGAACCCTTGCATACAGTTCATCAGGGCCTGGGGATTTGTTAGGTTTTAATTTATCTATTTGCCTAAGGACCATGTCACTTGTGACGCTAATCGTGCACAGTTTATTATCGTCCTGTTCTACATAATTTATCATTACTGGAATATCGCTGGTATCCTCCTGTGTAAAAACTGAGAGGAAGTATGTGTTAAAAATTCTACACATTTCCTTATCACTGTCAGTGAGCTGACCCGAGGAACTTTTGAGTGGGCCTATCTTGTCCCTGATCTTACTTCTGTATACCTGAAAGAATCCTTTTGGGTTAGTCTTCGATTCTCTTGCAACTTTAACCCCATAATCTCTTTTTGCTTTTCTAATTCCCTTTTTTATTTCTCTCTTTAACTGAATATATAGATTTCTTAATTGCCCCTCTCCTCTTTTGATTTGCCTATATATGCCTCTCTTTTGACCAATCAGATATTTTAATCTATTGTTCATCCATTTAGGATCATTTTTGTTTGATCTGATTTCCCTATTTGGAACATAATTTGACTGAGCAGCTAGAACTATGCCCTGGAAAGCATCATATCGGCAACCATCACCACCTACCTGACCCTTAGTCAGGTCATTCCAGTTCAACCCACCTAAGTAATTTTTCAGTCCTATGAAATCAGCCAAGCGGAAGTCAGGGACAGAGACTTGATTGCCTTTATTAGGGGAATTCCATGATATATTAAAACTGAGTGATTTGTGATCACTTTCCCCAAGCTCATCATTAATCTCAAGATTATTAATTAGTGTTTCCCTACTGGCAAGAACCAAGTCAAGGAGGTTGTTTCCCCTAGTTGGCTCTGTCACAAACTGTTTTAAAAAACAATCCTGGATCGTATCAAGAAAGTCACCTGACTCTAAATTTCCTGTCAAATTGCTCCAGTCAATCTGTCTATAGTTGAAATATCCCATTAGCACAACATTTTCGTATGTAGATGCCTTACGAATTTCGTCCCATAGAAGTTTACTGCACTCCCTATCAAGATTTGGGGCCCTGTATATCACACCCAAAATTAGTTTTTCTCGGCCCTCGAGAAGCTGTAACCAAACAGATTCAGTGGCTGACGCTTCTAATTTAATATCTTGTCTAACACAACAATTTAAATTGTCTCTGACATACATCGCTACTCCACCACCTTTCCTGTTGACCCTGTCAGTGTGGAATAATTTATAGCCTTGTATGTGACATTCAGAGGGCCTCTCTCTATCTTTCAGATTGAGCCAGGTCTCTGTTATAGCAATAATATCTATGTTTCCTGCACTTGCAATTAATCTTAGCTCATCTATCTTATTTCTTACACTCCTGCTATTAGTATAGTAAACCTTAAGGGAGCTAGTCCCTTGCTGCCCTCTGCTGTCCCCCTTTGTTTGCTGACCTGATCTATTGTCTTTATTTATAACTTCATGCTAAATGCCTTTTATACATTTACTGTTTCCAACCCTAGTGTTGCAACCTGCTTGTTTTCCACACACACCCATACCTCTATCTTCCATCAGTTTAAAATCATAGGCATTTCACCAATGGCCTTCTCAATCGAGTCTGCAAGTGCTACCACCCCTGCCCCAGAGAGATGTACCCCATCCCTTGCATACATATCATGTTTGCCATAAAAGTTGTTCCAGTTGTCAATGAATGGGATTGCAAGTTATTTGCAGTATCTGTCTAGCCAGTAATTTACACCAATTGCCCTAGACAACCATTCATCAACATAAGATACCCAGGTGTTGCACATGTGTCTTACTCATCAACATAAGATACCCAGGTGTTGCACATGTGTCTTATTCATCAACATAAAATATCCAGGAGTTGCACATGTGTCTTAGTCATCAATATAAGATACCCAGGTGTTGCACATATGTCTTATTCATCAACATAAGATACCCAGGTGTTGCACATGTGTCTTACTCATCAACATAAGATACCAGAGTGTTGCACATGTGTCTTATTCATCAACATAAGATACCAGAGTGTTGCACATGTGTCTTTCTCATCAAGATAAGATACCCAGGTGTTGCACATGTGTCTTACTCATCAACATAAGATACCAGAGTGTTGCACATGTGTCTTATTCATCAACATAAAATATCCAGGAGTTGCACATGTGTCTTAGTTATCAATATAAGATACCCAGGTGTTGCACATATGTCTTATTCATCAACATAAGATACCCAGGTGTTGCACATGTGTCTTTCTCATCAACATAAGATACCCAGGTGTTGCACATGTGTCTTACTCATCAACATAAGATACCCAGGTGTTGCACATGTGTCTTATTCATCAACATAAGATACCCAGGTGTTGCACATGTGTCTTTCTCATCAACATAAGATACCCAGGTGTTGCACATGTGTCTTACTCATCAACATAAGATACCCAGGTGTTGCACATGTGTCTTATTCATCAACATAAGATACCCAGGTGTTGCACATGTGTCTTTCTCATCAACATAAGATACCCAGGTGTTGCACATGTGTCTTACTCATCAACATAAGATACCAGAGTGTTGCACATGTGTCTTACTCATCAACATAAGATACCCAGGTGTTGCACATGTGTCTTACTCATCAACATAAGATACCCAGGTGTTGCACATGTGTCATACATCAGTAACTGAATGATACAAGCAGAATACCAAAGGTGTGAGGGAATCAAAGTAAAACCTCCAGGTTTTTATAAAGAATTTAACTAAAATATGGAGCGAAAACTATTGTCCTGAATCCTTTCTAAATCTAAATTGATCAAATTTGAATCCCTTTGTTGAGTGCATTGTCATGGACATTTAGACCATTTTTCTGTTGTGGGGTTGTGATTGTGTTATGAGGGCTGTGACAGTGATTGTTGTGACGCTGTGACAGTGTTGTGAGGTTGTGACAGTGTTGTGTTGAGATTGTGACAGTGTTGTGTTGAGATTGTGACAGTGATTATTGTGTTGTGAAGTTGTGGCAGTGATTGTTGTTGTGTTGTGAAGTTGTGGCAGTGATTGTTGTTGTGTTGTGAAGTTGTGGCAGTGATTGTTGTTGTGTTGTGAAGTTGTGGCAGTGATTGTTGTTGTGTTGTGAAGTTGTGGCAGTGATTGTTGTTGTGTTGTGAAGTTGTGGCAGTGATTGTTGTTGTGTTGTGAAGTTGTGGCAGTGATTGTTGTTGTGTTGTGAAGTTGTGGCAGTGATTGTTGTTGTGTTGTGAAGTTGTGGCAGTGATTGTTGTGTTGTGAAGTTGTGGCAGTGATTGTTGTTGTGTTGTGAAGTTGTGGCAGTGATTGTTGTTGTGTTGTGAAGTTGTGGCAGTGATTGTTGTGAAGTTGTGGCAGTGATTGTTGTGTTGTGAAGTTGTGGCAGTGATTGTTGTTGTGTTGTGAAGTTGTGGCAGTGATTGTTGTGTTGTGAAGTTATGACAGTGATTGTTGTTGTGTTGTGAAGTTGTGGCAGTGATTGTTGTTGTGTTGTGAAGTTGTGGCAGTGATGTGAAGTTGTGGCAGTGATTGTTGTGAAGTTGTGGCAGTGATTGTTGTTGTGTTGTGAAGTTGTGGCAGTGATTGTTGTTGTGTTGTGAAGTTGTGGCAGTGATTGTTGTTGTGTTGTGGATGATTCAGCTGGTTAGGTAGGGCGACCTTGTAGCTTAAACCAAGTATGGTAGGTAACCTGGAGTTTACCTGGAGAGAGTTCCGGGGGTCAACGCCCCCGCGGCCCGGTCCGTGACCAGGCCTCCTGGTGGATCAGAGCCTGATCAACCAGGCTGTTGCTGCTGGCTGCACGCAAACCAACGTACGAGCCACAGCCCGGCTGATCAGGAACCGACTTTAGGTGCTTGTCCAGTGCCAGCTTGAAGACTGCCAGGGGTCTGTTGGTAATCCCCCTTATGTATGCTGGGAGGTAGTTGAACAGTCTCGGGCCCCTGACACTTATTGTATGGTCTCTTAACGTGCTAGTGACACCCCTGCTTTTCATTGGGGGGATGTTGCATCGTCTGCCAAGTCTTTTGCTTTCGTAGTGAGTGATTTTCGTGTGCAAGTTCGGTACTAGTCCCTCTAGGATTTTCCAGGTGTATATAATCATGTATCTCTCCCTCCTGCGTTCCAGGGAATACAGGTTTAGGAACCTCAAGCGCTCCCAATAATTGAGGTGACTACCTTTACCATTACCACTACCACCATTACTACTGCTGCTACTACCACCACCACCACCACCACTACTACTACTATTACTACTACTACTACTACTATTACTACTACTACTACTACTACTACTACCACCACAACCACCACAACCACCACCGCTAATACCACTATCATTACCACCACCACCACTAATACCACTATCATTACCACCACCACTACTATCAATACCACTACTACTACCATCACCACCACTACTACATCATAACCACCATTTCACCACGTCATTACCTGGCGCCACCTCACTACCTGGCACCACCTCACTACCTGGCGCCACGTCACTACCTGGCGCCACGTCATATCCCTCTTACCTCTATGTTCCCCCATCTTCCCTCTCTCGCGGGCTGGATCCTCCCCTCCCCTCTTAAACCTTCCCTCCCTTCTCTTGAACCTTCCCTCCCTTCTCTTAAACCTTCGATCCCTTCTCTTGAACCTTCCCTCCCTTCTCTTGAACCTTCCCTCCCTTTTCTTGAACATTCCCTCCCTTCTCTCTTGAATCTTCCCTCTCTCGTGAACCTTCCCTCCCCTCTCACTTGAACATTCACTTCCCCTCTCCCCTCTCTTTCCCCCTTTATCACTGTCACATATTTCACTCTTACGTAAGAGATGCTTTTACCATGTATATAACGTCTCTCTCTCTCTCTCTCTCTCTCTCTCTCTCTCTCTCTCTCTCTCTCTCTCTCTCTCTCTCTCTCTCTCTCTCTCTCTCTCTCATACCGTAAAAGAATAAAAAATGTAACATTATTGGATTAGATCTTCAGCTTGTGTGTGTGTACTCATCTATATGTGGTTGCATGGGTCGAGTCACAGCTCCTATGTGCTTGTGTACTCACCTAGTTGTGTGTGTGTGTGTGTGTGTGTGTGTGTGACGGTAGAGATATTTCTGTCTGTTCAGGTTATCACTAAAAACTATTTCACTATTTACGTTAGTGTTCTATCTGCTGTGTGGAGGGTTGAGAGCGAGGTAGTGAAGCCGAAGGTTCTCTCCCCACCCTGCAGTCCCAGCAGCTGTGAAAACTGTCTTACATACTGCTGTACATGATCCTTGTTTACAAGATCTGAATGAGAGTCTCGCCAACCCTGGTTACCTGTTCGTCAACCCTGGCTACCTGTTCGCCAACCCTGGCTACCTGTTGGCCAACCCTGGCTACCTGTTCGCCAACCCTGGCTACCTGTTTGCCACCCCTGGCTACCTGTTCACCACTCCTGGCTACCTGTTCGCCACCCCTGGCTACCTGTTCGCCACCCCTGGCTACCTGTTCGCCACCCCTGGCTACCTGTTCGCCACCCCTGGCTACCTGTTCGCCACCCCTGGCTACCTGTTCGCCACTCCTGGCTACCTGTTCGCCACCCCTGGCTACCTGCTGGCCAACCCTGGCTACCTGTTCGCCAACCCTGGCTACCTGTTCGCCAACCCTGGCTACCTGTTTGCCAACCCTGGCTACCTGTTCGCCAACCCTGGTTACCTGTTCGCCAACCCTGGCTACCTGTTTGCCACCCCTGGCTACCTATTCGCCAACCCTGGCTACCTGTTCGCCAACCCTGGCTACCTGTTCGCCACCCCTGGCTACACTTTGACAGTGAAATATGGATAAGTGGTTACAACCTTTTTAGATGCGACAGAAAAAACAGGCAACAAGGGGGGGTTGGCCTGTATGTCAAAGAGTCCCTTATCTGCACGGAGTTGCTGAACACCACAAATGAGGTAGTTGAAGTTCTATCAATAAAGATCGAGAACCAAAACCTAGTCATTGTGGTTGTATACAAGCCACCAGATGCAACCTCACAACAGTTCAAGGAACAGCTACTGAAAATCGATTACTGTTTGGAAAACCTTCCAGCTCCGTCCCCAAACATCTTACTGCTTGGTGATTTCAACCTAAGGCATACAAAATGGAAGAATGTAGCAAATAATGTTATAGCTGAAACAATCCCCGGAGGTAGCGCAGATGAAAGGTCACACACACATGAGCTACTAAGTCTCTGCTGAAAAACACACCTTAAGCCAGCAGATAGTGGAGCCAACAAGACTAGAAAACACACTTGACCTTATCTTCACAAATAATGAGGACCTGATAAGAGACATAAGAATATCAAAAACAACTAATTCCGATCACAATCTAATAAGTCCAGGACGTACATGCATAGGGGTCCTGAACAGCAGAATGCATGTACCTGTGAAGGTGTCTTCACAAAATACAATTTCAACAACAAGAACATCAACTGGGACCAGGTAAACCATGTCCTAAACGAAACATGTTGGGAAGATGTCTTAAATGACATGTATCCAAACCAGTGCCTTGAAAGGATCAACTTCCTGGTAGCCGAAGCATGTTCTAGGCATATTACCTGGAGGTTACCTGGAGGTTATTCCGGGGATCAACGCCCCCGCGGCCCGGTCCATGACCAGGCCTCCCGATGGATCAGGGCCTGATCAACTAGGCTGTTACTGCTGGCCGCACGCAGTCCGGATGATCCGGCACTGACTTTAGGTATCTGTCCAGCTCTCTCTTGAAGGCAGCCAGGGGCATATTGGTAATTCCCCTAATGCTTGATGGGAGGCTGTTGAACAGTTTTGGGCCCTGGACACTTCACGGTGTTTTCTCTTAGTGTACCAATGGCGCCCCTCACTTTTTGATTGGCGGCATTTTGCATCGCCTGCCCAGTCTTTTACTTTCATAGGGAGTGATTTCTGTGTGCAGATTTGGGACCATTCCTTCCAAGATTTTCCAAGTGTAGATTATGATATATC
Source organism: Cherax quadricarinatus (assembly GCF_038502225.1). NCBI lineage: Eukaryota > Metazoa > Arthropoda > Malacostraca > Decapoda > Parastacidae > Cherax > Cherax quadricarinatus. The sequence continues at coordinate 102,363,941 of NC_091292.1, forward strand.
TCTCCCTCCTGCGTTCCAACGAGTACAAGTCAAGTGCTTCCAAGCGTTCCCAGTAGTTAAGGTGCTTGACAGAACTTATACGTGCAGTAAAGGATCTCTGTACACTCTCTAGATCTGCGATTTCACCTGCTTTGTATGGAGATGTTAATGTACAGCAGTATTCCAGCCTAGAGAGAACAAGTGATTTGAAAAGGAGCAGGAGTAAACTGGAGAGAAAAAGACGCTCCCTCTACAGAAGACGACGAAGAGTCACTGAGCTCCTCAGGAGTGCTAGAATATCTGATACACGAAAGGAGGCGCTGACCAGGGAAGTGGAAACTATCGAACTTAAGCTAAATGACTCTTACAGGAACCAGGAGAGGCAGGAGGAGCTTAAAGCTATTAGTGAAATTGAAAGAAATTCAAAATATTTCTTTTCATATGCCAAAAACAAGGCAAATACCACATCTAGTATCGGGCCCTTACTCAGACAGGATGGGACTTATACAGATGACAACAAGGAAATGAGTGAAATATTGAAATCCCAGTACGACTCTGTGTTTAGTGAACCACTAATCGGTCTGAGGATCGACGACCCAAATGATTTCTTCATGAATGAGCCTCAAAACTCCATAAATGTATGCCAGATTTCCGACATTACCCTAACTCCGATAGATTTCGAAAAAGCCATTGACAACATGCCTATGCACTCAGCCCCGGGCCCAGACTCGTGGAACTCTGTTTTCATTAAGAACTGCAAGAAACCCCTCTCGCATGCCCTAAGTACACTATGGAGGAGGAGCTTGGACATGGGTGAAATTCCTTCCACAGTCACTTAAAACAACGGATATAGCCCCACTCCATAAAGGTGGCAGCAAAGCATTAGCTAAGAACTATAGACCAATAGCTCTGACGTCCCACATCATAAAAATCTTTGAAAGAGTGCTAAGAAGCAGGATTGCAAATCACCTGGATTCCCAAAATCTGCACAATCCAGGGCAACATGGGTTCAGGGCAGGTCGCTCCTGCCTCTCACAACTACTGGATCACTATGACATGGCCTTGGATGCACTGGAAGAAAATCAGAATGCAGATGTAATATACACAGACTTTGCAAAAACATTTGACAAATGCGATCATGGCGTAATAGCCCATAAAATACGTGCTAAAGGAATAACTGGGAAAGTGGGGAGATGGATCTTCAACTTCCAAACAAATCGAACACAAAGAGTAGTGGTTAACAGAGTTAAATCGGAGGCTGCCATAGTGAAGAGCTCTGTTCCACAAGGCACAGTACTCGCCCCATCTTATTCCTTATCCTCATATCAGACATAAACAGAGATATACACCACAGCACCGTATCATCCTTTGCGGATGATACTAGGATCTGCATGAGGCTGTCATCTGCTGAGGACGAGGTTAACCTCCAAGAAGATATAAACAAAGTTTTCCAGTGGGCAACGGTAAACAATATGATGTTCAATGAGGACAAATTCCAACTACTCCGTTATGGAAAACTGGAGGAGATAATAACTAGAACAGAGTATACTACTGACTCCGGCCATACAATAGGAGCGGAAAACTAATGTAAGGGACCTGGGAGTAGTAATGTCTGAGGATCTCACTTTCAAGGATCACAACAGTGCCACGATCGCACGTGCAAAGAAAATGATAGGATGGATAATGAGAACTTTCTAAACGAGAGATGCCAAGCCCATGATGATCCTTTTCAAATCACTTGTTCTCTCTAGGCTGGAATACTGCTGTACATTAACATCTCCATTCAAAGCAGGTGAAATCGCAGATCTAAAGAGTATACAGAGATCCTTTACTGCACGTATAAGTTCTGTCAAGCACCTTAACTACTGGGAACGCTTGGAAGCACTTGACTTGTACTCGTTGGAACGCAGGAGGGAGAGATATATCATAATCTACACTTGGAAAATCTTGGAAGGAATGGTCCCAAATCTGCACACAGAAATCACTCCCTACGAAAGTAAAAGACTGGGCAGGCGATGCAAAATGCCCCCAATAAAAAGTAGGGGCGCCATTGGTACACTAAGAGAAAACACCGTAAGTGTCCGGGGCCCAAAACTGTTCAACAGCCTCCCATCAAGCATTAGGGGAATTGCCAATAAACCCCCTGGCTGCCTTCGAGAGAGCTGGACAGATACCTAAAGTCAGTGCCGGATCAGCCGGGCTGTGGCTCGTACGTTGGACTGCGTGCGGCCAGCAGTAACAGCCTGGTTGATCAGGCCCTGATCCATCGGGAGGCCTGGTCATGGACCGGGCCGCGGGGGCGTTGATCCCCGGAATAACCTCCAGGTAACCCCTGGCTACCTGTTCGCCACCCCTGGCTACCTGTTCGCCAACCCTGGCTACCTGTTCGCCAACCCTGGCTACCTGTTCGCCACCCCTGGCTGCCTGTTCGCCAACCCTGGCTACCTGTTCGCCAACCCTGGTTACCTGTTCGCCACCCCTGGCTACCTGTTCGCCACCCCTGGCTACCTGTTCGCCAACCCTGGCTACCTGTTCGCCAACCCTGGCTACCTGTTCGCCAACCCTGGCTGCCTGTTCGCCACCCCTGGCTACCTGTTCGCCACCCCTGGCTACCTGTTCGCCAACCCTGGCTACCTGTTCGCCACCCCTGGCTACCTGTTCGCCAACCCTGGCTACCTGTTCGCCACCCCTGGCTACCTGTTCGCCAACCCTGGCTACCTGTTCGCCAACCCTGGCTACCTGTTCGCCACCCCTGGCTACCTGTTCGCCACCCCTGGCTACCTGTTCGCCACCCCTGGCTACCTGTTCGCCACCCCTGGCTACCTGTTCGCCACCCCTGGCTACCTGTTCGCCACCCCTGGCTGCCTGTTCGCCAACCCTGGCTACCTGTTCGCCAACCCTGGCTACCTGTTCGCCACCCTCTGACTATCTGTCTGCTACACACACACCCTGGACTTATACGGGCAGTGAAAATTCTCTGTCAATTCTCTAGATCTGCAGATTTACCTGCCTTGAATAATATTGTTAGTGTACAGTAGTATTCCAGACCAGAGAGAATAAGTGACTTAAAGAGGATCATCATTGGCTTGGCATCTCTTGTTTTGAAGGTTCTCATTATTCATCCAGTCATTACACCTGAGAGGTTATACACGTACCCCGCCCATCCTGGGATTGATACCCACGTATCTTGCCCACCCAGTGGTTGTTACCCACTTAACCCGCCCTCCCTGTGGCTACTATCCACCAACTATTCTTCCCTCTGTCTCTCCTCGGCAAGGTCCAGCCTTCTTGGTTTTCCGCTCTACGTAAATCTGTCTCATTTGGCTAGCCTCCTGCGGCCATGATGATGTTGCTGGCAAGTGACACTGCTGAGAAAGTGTCACTTCTGACCCTTTACACGACATCATACCCCGTCGCTAACCCCTCTTACTGTCTTATTCTCTCATGTCAGTGGTCACTATACCCGCCCTCCAGTGTTTCTGCCCTACTTTATCCCTGACCCTGGTCACCACGAGAACATCTTTCGCTAATCGTCGGGGCCGGAGAGTGTCAGAGGGCCGCTGGCTGGCCTTGACGACCAACTCCACAGTGTTTAACCAATTGTCCAGAGTCTTAGTGAGTGCCAGGGTTGTTGTCTTCCACCGTGAGTGTCTCCTCGTCAGGCTCTTCAAAATTTATGCATTCTAATTATTGCAGGGACATTGAAATTTACAAAGAAATATCTGAATAACTTCATAAAACGTGAATTTTTTTGCGAAATATATATTTTTTAACGTGATGAGCCTACCAACCAGCCAGCCAGCCAGCCAGCCAGCCAACCAGCCAACCAGCCAGCCAGCCAGCCAGCCAGCCAGCCAGCCAGCCAGCCAGCCAGCCAGCCAGCCAGCCAGCCAGCCAGCCAGCCAGCCAGCCAGCCAGCCAGCCAGCCAACCAGCCGCAGGTGCAGTAACCACTGGCACACCGGAACTGACATTCTTCTCCACTAAAAAAAGAAGCTGGCCACATTTTCCCACTTGTTTTGTAAGAGCCTTGGACCTGTTTAACTTTCCTTCTCAGTGACGAGACAGCTTGATGTAGGTCCGTGTTCATACTGAGATGGAACCGAGATGTACGATGATTGAGAACCGTGTTCACTAAGATGAGCTGAAAGTTCTCAAGAAACTAGACAAATATCTTTGGCAGGTGTCCGATCATCCAGGCTATGATGGATATGTTGGGCAGCAGGCAACTAGCAGCAACATCCTGGTTGACCTGGCAAGCACCAGGCAAGCCTGGCCCAGGAGCCGGCTCCCGGAGTGGAAAATACTCGCGAAACCCATCAGTGATATAGCAAAAGAATAAAGGGGAAAATAGACCACATTCTCCTGGAAATTCCTGATCAGTTGTGATGGATATGTGGGCCAGCAGGCCGCTACCACAAACAGCTTGGTTGATCAGGCTGGTCAACACTAGAAACTAGTTACGGGTATATCCTGTCTTTTTCTCCTTGGAGTCATTATCATCTTATGATAGCAAGTTATTATTGGTTATCTTAATGTTTTGTTTACCAGTTCTTTGTACATGTTTCAGTTAGAGCTGTAATGCTGGGCTTCTCAGAGTGTGTTCTCTCTTTAGTTCATCTCCACGTAGAGATGATAACAAGCGAGGTAGCAGAGTGTGTATCTCATACGCACAGACAAAAAGTATCATGAATTCCCAGACTTTAATACCAAGAAGGTTGTGGAGTCATCTTTTCTGACGGGAGAATGTTGCTGTCAAAGGAGAGAAAATATATATAGAGAATATATATATATATATATATATATATATATATATATATATATATATATATATATATATATATATATATATATATATATATATATATATATATATATATATATATATATATATATATATATATATATATATATATATATATATATATATATATTCTCTCCAGTGACGACAGGAACATTCTCCCGTCAGAAAAGATGACTCAATGAAACGCTTGGAATTTCTCTATTCTTTCAGAGTGGTTGTTTTGCATATATATATATATATATGGAATATCACTAAATGAAAGAATAAGAGTTTCGTGACTACTCACATTATCAAGGAACTGATAGGAATTGATAGTTCCTTGATAATGTGAGTAGTCACGAAAGCGCTTGGAATTTCTCTATTCTTTCAGAGTGGTTGTTTTGCATATTCTGAAATCACCTGTTTACTGTGATCTTATTGCATATATATATATGTGAATGGGAGGGAGAGATCGTGATTGTGATGCAGTGGACAATCAGGTGATAGTGATGGTCAGGTATGTCCATCCTCCCTCCCTTCCCTCGTCTTCTCCCTCCCTCCATTACTCCTACCCATTTTCCTACTTCATCTTCGCTTCGACACATTATTCAAAATTCTCTCTCTCTCTCTCTCTCTCTCTCTCTCTCTCTCTCTCTCTCTCTCTCTCTCTCTCTCTCTCTCTCTCTCATTCAGACATTCTTATCATCCATCTTTCCTTACGTCCTTCTCTAACTCTCCTGCCCGCTATCCTGTTCTCTCCCCTCTACCCAAACAAGGTTAGTCAAGGCTATTCTTGAATGAGACGTGAGGGAGGGAGAGAGAGAGAGAAGGCATGGGGTAAGGGGGGAGAGACTTGTTTTTGCAGGCTGGGGTAGATGGGTAGGTGGGTAGGTTGGTAGGCAGGCAGGCGGGTAGGTGTGTAGGTAGGTAGTGCCGTAGGAACGTGCCTCTGTTGCCTAAGCTCTACGGTACTGTTTCACATTCCTTTCTCAAGCCCTGTATATTTTGCCTTTTGAGGCATTGCCTACCCAGGGGGTAGTGCCAAGACGTGCAACCCCGCCCTAGCTAGCTATCTTCAAGAGGAAAGTTGGTAGGAGCCTCGAGTCAGTTCCTGACCAATCAGTCTGTGGCCATCAACTGGAAGATGTGATTCTGAACCGGTCCACAGGAGAGGATGGTGATAACTCACAGATTCAACATGTAGACCTTCCCCTTTGTTGGGGTGGGGGAGGTCTACACGAGTGAGGAAGAATGTAAACCTATGCTGATGTAGATCTATACGGCAAACAGATCTTCACGTTCTTGTACGCTTGTGTGTGGATAGCAGGTATTTAACGTTACTGGTGTTTTATCTTGGTGTTTCATTTTGCAGGTTGGTGAGGCGAGGAGCATTGCTTGTGGTGGCCAGGCTGAAGGCTTGACTGGTGAAATCACGATCAGGTAGTAAGTAACATTATGGGTCAAGGAGCAGTGTAGTAAGCAGCTGGTATATACAGTGTGAGGAATATGTATGTGTGTGTGTGTGTGTGTATTCTGTGTAAAAGGGAGAGAGAGAGAGAGAGAGAGAATGAATGAGCCAGTCGAGTATATAGATTTATTTAAATGGTTACCAGAAAGAAGAGTTTAATGCGTAGTAGAGTGCTGAGAGCTGGTGGATGATAGCCTCATTTTGCCTGTGTCTAGCGATGCTTCTTTCATACTTCAAGTGCTTCTTAGAGTGCTGCATATAACCACCCATTTACCCCCTCCCCTCCCTCTTTTAACACCCATTTACCACCTTCCATTTCAAGTGATGGTAGTAAACTGCCGAAGTGTGGAGCTGGGAAACACAAGCATCGTGTCTTCAGGTTACTGGATTAGGTTTATATGTTGTCAACTACACGAGGGTCATTAAGGCTGCATGTCGCCTGTGCACCACCAACAGTGCCTCCAGACACGGGTCTTAAATCTGATGATAACTGTACAGTGCTTGAGACATCCACCGACTTACACAGCCAAGTTTTACACACCATTCAGTAAATTCAGGATCACTGCAGACAAGTGTCTCCTGAGATGTACCGAGGTATCACAACACTATCCATCACTGCAGACAAGTGTCTCCTGAGATGTTGTACCGAAGTATCACAACACTATCCATCACTGCAGACTATCCATCACTGCAGAAAAGTGTCTCTTCAGATGTTGTACCGAGGTATCACAACACTATCCTTCACTGCAGACAAGTGTCTCCTGAGATGTACCGAGGTATCACAACACTATCCATCACTGCAGACAAGTGTCTCCTGAGATGTTGTACCGAGGTATCACAACACTATCCATCACTGCAGACAAGTATCTCCTGAGATGTTGTACCGAGGTATCACAACACTATCCATCACTGCAGACAAGTATCTCCTGAGGTGTTGTACCGAGGTATCACAACACTATCCATCACTGCAGACAAGTATCTCCTGAGATGTTGTACCGAGGTATCACAACACTATCCATCACTGCAGACAAGTGTCTCCTGAGGTGTTGTACCGAGGTATCACAACAATCAGAGATGACAGTATGGTTTGCAAAACCTATCACAGTAGCTAAACATCCTTCAAGAGGACAAAAGGCCATAATTTTTACCTTTACTGACTACAGTTAAGACTTACTCTGTTGTTTTCCCTCCTGTTTTGACCTGACGACGATCCTTAACTATGCTGGAAACATTTGAAAACAGTTTTCCAATTTCTGGAGGGCGAGTTTCAGTAGACAGGTGAATTTTTGACATACTAACGCGTACAGTCATCCAAGTGTACATACGTCGCTGCTCTCAGTGCTGACACAAAACGATACAGATTAACTCTTCAGAATGTACACAGAGTTGCCCTGAGATTTCCCTCCTGTTATTCTCTCTCTCTCTCTCTCTCTCTCTCTCTCTCTCTCTCTCTCTCTCTCTCTCTCTCTCTTTTTTATTGTTATGAGACATACAAGAAGGGCTCTGGTGGCCTGGTGGTTAACGCTCTCGCTTCACACGGTGAGGGCCTGGGTTCGATTCCCAGCCAGAGTAGAAACATTGGACGTGTTTCTTTCCACCTGTTGTCTTTGTTCCCCATCAGTAAAATGGGTACCTGGGTGTTAGTCGACTGGTGTGGGTCGCATCCTGGGACACTGAACTAAGGAGGCCTGGTCACAGACCGGGCCGCGGGGGCGTTGACCCCCGGAACTCTCTCCAGGTAAACTCTCCAGGTAAACAGGATGAAGTTGGAGCCATCTGTGGGCCAACATTTTCATTTGATCAACTGACTTTATCTCGTTGACATCATTATGCTGTACGAATGTGTTCATACTCGAGTCATCCTGGGTATATATGATCTCAGATGAAGCGATGTTCTGGAGAAGGGTACAGCCAGAGTGAAGTTGCTTTCTGCCCGTCTTGTGGCATAAAAGCTTGTTTCACGCTGTCCTCGAAGTGGATCCAAGTGTGGTACTTTGACAATATTGGCCTTGTACAAAACAGTAAGGCCACCCACATCCCTCCTATGTTGAAGGCTCTGCTGAAATGACAGATCTATCCAGGATGGGTGCAGGCGAGAGATGAGACGTCTTGCTCTGTTCTCTACTCTGTCAAGCAGTCGCAGATGAGAGGGGGGGGGGCAGGCAAACCAAGATAGTGGAGCATACTCAAGGTGTGAGCGTACTTGTACTTCGTACAGAATCTTGCAACCCCTACTGTCAAGTAGATGTGAGATACGGCGAAGTGCTGTAAGCTTCCTGGCTGCCTTGTTTGCAAGATTTACAACATGGTTCTTCATGGTTAGTTTGGAGTCAAATTTCACCCCAAGGATATCAACTTCTTCTCCAGGTGCCAACACCCTCCCATTCATCCTTATTACAGCACCAGCATTACCATCATGGTGCCTAGAGACGATCATCATTTGCGTTTTCTCAGGTGCAAATGTTTCTTGCCATCTATTTCCCCAAGCTGATATAGCTCTAAGCTGGTGATTGATGTAGCTTAGAGCAGCTGGCATTTCTTCTCTTGGATAAGTGAATGTCACTGTACAGTCGTCTGCATATGCATGTGATTCTGGGATGAGATGAAGAAGGTCGTTGAAGTAGACATTCCATAACAATGGTCCCAGAACGCTTCCTTGTGGAACACTTGCCCCAATAGGATGTCTTGCAGATTCCGTTCCATTGAGAACTACACTTAGAGATCTACCATTAAGGTAATCACTGAGGAGACATAGCGTAGAGCCTGCAATTCCCAGTGTTTGAAGTTTTGCTAAGAGGCCCTGGTGCCACACCCGATCGAAAGCGCCAGCAATGTCCAGTGCTACCACACAGCTGACTTTGGATTCATCCAGTGACTGGTGCCACTTAGTGGAGAGGTTTAACAACAGATCAGCAGCAGAGTGACCTTTCCTGAAGCCATATTGACGATCACAAAGTAGTGAGTGGTAGTCAAAAAACTGTCATTTGTCTTGAGATTATTGTCTCGAAGGATCTTACCAGTGATTAGTTGGGAGTGACACTGGTCTGTAGTTGCTGATTTCTGCTCTGCTCTTCTTTTTGTGAACAGGGACTCTCTCTCTCTCTCTCTCTCTCTCTCTCTCTCTCTCTCTCTCTCTCTCTCTCTCTCTCTCTCTCTCTCTTCTCTCTCTTTTTTTTTACACAGGGTTTGACAAGGTTAAGGATCCCTAGCTGTATTTACAGGTTAAGGATTCCTAACTTTATTGGCAAGCTAAGAGCTGTTACCTACATCAGCTCATTTGAAAGCATTTTTATTGTTATGAGACATACAAGTAGGGAACAGGATGAAGTTGGAGCCATCTGTGGGCCAGCATTTTCATTTGATCAGCTGACTTTATCTCGTTGACATCATTATGCTGTACGAATGTGTTCCATACTCGAGTCATCCTGGGTATATAGGATCTCAGATGGAGTGATGTTCTGGAGAAGGGTACAGCCAGAGTGAAGTTGGTGCTTTCTGCCCGTCTTGTGGCATAAAAGCTTGTTTCACTCCAGATAAACTCCCGCTGTCCTCGAAGTGGATCCAAGTGTGGTACTTTGACAATATTGGCCTTGTACAAAACAGTAAAGCCACCCACATCCCCCCCCCTCTCTCTCTCTCTCTCTCTCTCTCTCTCTCTCTCTCTGCCGTATTGTTAGAACCATTGATTTGAACCTTTGTAAAGAGGACAGGGCGAGTGAGGTACCCAGTGTCCAACCTGACCTGTGCTGACCCCCATCACCCAGCCTGACCTGTGCTGACCCAGCATCCAGCTTCATCTATGCTTACCCAGCACCCAGCCTGACCTGTGCTGACCCAATATCCAGCCTCATCTATGCTGACCCAGCATCCAGCCTCATCTTTGCTGACCCAGCATCCAGCCTCATCTTTGCTGACCCAGCATCCAGCCTCATCTATGCTGACCCAGCATCCAGCCTCATCTATACTGACCCAGCATCCAGCCTCATCTATGCTGACCCAGCATCCAGCCTCATCTATACTGACCCAGCATCCAGCCTCATCTATGCTGACCCAGCATCCAGCCTCATCTATGCTGACCCAGCATCCAGCCTCATCTATACTGACCCATCATCCAGCCTTGCTGACCCATCATCCAGCCTTGCTGACCCATCATCCAGCCTTGCTGACCCATCATCCAGCCTTGCTGACCCATCATCCAGCCTTGCTGACCCATCATCCAGCCTTGCTGACCCATCATCCAGCCTTGCTGACCCATCATCCAGCCTCATCTATGCTGACCCAGCATCCAGCCTCATCTATGCTGACCCAGCATCCAACCTCATCTATGTTGACCCAGCATCCAGCCTCATCTATACTGACCCAGCATCCAGCCTCATCTATGCTGACCCAGCATCCAGCCTCATCTATACTGACCCAGCATCCAGCCTTATCTATACTGACCCAGCATCCAGCCTCATCTATGCTGACCCAGCATCCAGCCTCATCTATGCTGACCCAGCATCCAACCTCATCTATGTTGACCCAGCATCCAGCCTGACCTGTGCTGACATCTCTTGTGTGGGTATACTCTCCCTGCTAAAAAAAATCTTGTAACAGTGCGTTTTCTGACGCCTTTAACTGCGTCTGATGTTTCACAGCAGGTTAACCAATAAGACACATGTGTTAACACCTACATATCCACACTGACACGTTTCGCCCACAAGTGACCCCTTTTTTTCAATCCAGTGCGGAGAATAAACACTGTTGGCGTTTAGCAGAAGCAACGGTAGCCACAATAGAAACGACATCAACAGTAGAATATAAGCAAAAAAATCATAATTAATGTTTCGAAATGAAAAAGCCTAAATTATTATAATTTTCTGAATCAAATTTTGTTCTCAAAAAATTCGCTGTAAAAGGGAGGGAATAGATCGAAATTTTACTGTTTTATCTTAGATTGAAATATATGTTGGTGCCAGTTGTTCTGTTGAACTGTCGAGCGCGTTGTTCATCGTGTGTTACCTTAGGTCTCCGTTGTCTATCTCTCCCTGTTTTTGCTGTTGTTAGCTGTGCTGCTGTTGGTTTGATCTGTGATAGCTGTTGTTTATAGCGAGTATTTTTGCCTTTGTACTCCTCCCGTTGTTTACAACGGTAGTGTAGGTCAGTGATCCGTTGTTTATAACGGTAAAGTCAATGATCCATTGTTTACAACGGTAGTGTAGGTCAGTGATCCTCCCGTTGTTTACAAGAGGACTGTAGCACAATGATCCTTCCGTTGTTTACAACAGTAGTGTAGGTCAGTGATCCTCCCGTTGTTTACAAGAGGACTGTAGCACAATGATCCTTCCGTTGTTTACAACAGTAGTGTAGGTCAGTGATCCTCCCGTTGTTTACAACTGTAGTGTAAGTCAATGATCCTCCCATTGCTTTCAACGGTAGTGTAGGTCAATGAGCCTCCCGTTGTTTACAACAGGAATGTAGCTCAATGATCCTTCCGTTGTTTACAACAGTAGTATATGTCAGTGATCCTCCCGTTGTTTACAACAGTAGTATAGGTCAGTGAGCCTCCCGTTGTTTACAACAGTAGTGTAGGTCAATGATCCTCCCGTTGTTTGCAACAGTGCTGTAGCTCAGTGATCCTAGCGTTGTTTACAACGGCAGTGTAGTTGTATGCGTCTCTCGTTGTTTACAACGGTAGTGTAGTTGTATGCGTCTCCCGTTGTTTACAACGGTAGTGTAGTTGCTGTCAGTGTGTATATTGGAGGTACAGTTGGATGTGGGAGTTACTGAACAACTGAACTTGCTCAGGCACCAGTGTTATTTTGTCCAGTCCTGCCTGCTTGCCTGCCTGCTTACCTGCCTGCCTGCTTGCCTGCCTGCTTACCTGCCTGCCTGCTTGCCTGCCTGCTTGCCTATAGTGGCGTAAAATTTGACGAAATTGGAACACAATATTGGAACAGTATTAGAACACGGTATTGGACCACTGTATAGGACCACTGTGTTCGACCTCTGTATTGGTCCACTGTGTTGGACATGGGAAAAATTCAATAGCTTCTTCATTTTCCTGTTAATTTAACTCTTTCTCTCTCTCTCTTCTTTATCCCTCTTCTACGTCTTTGTCTATTACCTCTCTTTACCTCCTCTCGTTTCTCTTTCTCCACCTACCTTCCGCCTTTCCTCATTTCCCTGCTTATCTTCCCTGTTTCCTCCATGTTTACCCCTTCTCCCGGAGCTTCACAACCTGCTCTCCTGACGGTGGACAACAGTGGTGTTGTCCGCGGTTATATTCTATGTAAATACTGGCAGTGTCAGTGTTTACAGTGAGGGAGGCTTAACACCTGCCTCACGATACTGCTCGCTCTTACACTTTCCTTCACGATATTGCTCACTCTAGCCCCTTCCTTCACGATATTGCTCACTCTAGCCCCTTCCTTCACGATATTGCTCACTCTAGCCCCTTCCTTCACGATATTGCTCACTCTAGCCCCTTCCTTCACGATATTGCTCACTCTAGCCCCTTCCTTCACGATATTCTTCACTCTCACTCCTTCCTTCACGATACTGCTCACTCTCTCAGTCCTCCAGGCTGCTGCTGCTACTGTCTTGTCACTGGAATGTGAAGCTTCTTAAACATTTTGAACTCTGGTGGGAGTGCTGGTCATTTTTTTCCGTCTCATGGACACATGAGATAACAGGTAAATATTACGAACTTCAACTTACTTTCATTATACTCTTTTATTTCCTTATATATCCTTTTATTTTTTACTACTTTGCTTTTATTCGTGCAATATTTCCTTTCCTGGTATGACTGGACAGCAGGGGTGATAATTCCTAGAACCTTTAACAGATAACAGATGGCACTGTAAGCAAGAGTTCCTTGTTATGAAGCTCATGAAAATGACAGTGGATGTTATATTCTTCCAGGGATATCACATAGTAAGACTCAAGAGAGGGAAGACAAGGGCCAACACTTAACTGTGTGTGGAGACTGAGAGGTGACCAGCCTCTACAGTGAAGACATCACAGACGATGATGACAGTGGTATTTTAAGATAATTATAAAAAATTGTAGCTCTCAGACACATATAAGACAATAACACGAGTAAGAGAATAATGACAGTGGTGATAGAAATACTGGAGGAAGCAGGACAAACAATAGAACGCTTGGAGGAAGCAGGACAAACAATAGAACACTTGGAGGAAGCAGGACAAACAATAGAACACTTGGAGGAAGCAGGACAAACAATAGAACGCTTGAAGGAAGCAGGACAAACAATAGAACGCTTGGAGGAAGCAGGACAAACAATAGAACGCCTAGAGGAAGTAGGACAAACAACAGAAGAGAAATCTGATCACCTGAGATTGATCACTTGCCGGGAATTACGCAGAAGACGAGGAACGGGAAACAGTGTGTAACCTCTCAACCCCGAGGCACCTTAAGACAACACAACATTATGATGCTATAGTAAGGACCTGGCAGGTGTGGGGAGAGAGGGAAGGAGAGGCACAGCTGCGAGAGGGAACTATCCTGGTTCAGAAAGATATGTAAGCAAACACTAGGACATATTTATTAGAAAACGTTTCGGTTCTGGGACCTTGTCCATTTCTAACATACAAAGATTAAAATGACAGTATATTTAGGCGAAGAGTGAGATGTGAGTGACACATGGTTGGTATCAATTACCCAAGTTCGTACCAAGAACTACACTGTATGTGACGTGATTACGCAAGGATGATAAGATTTCTGATAAAAAAGGATTCCCAAATGAAGAGGATTGCTGAAGGAAGTACTGCGAGAGAAAGATAGAATGTAAAAGGGGTAAGATAAATGAAGAGATTCCTTAAGATAGTCCAGAAAGTGTCACAGATTTACACTATCAAGGAGAAAAGGAGACAAAGCCCACAGACTCTTCATGGTTGACGAAGAAGTGTATTAAGATGAATGCTAGGAATAAAAGAGCATGGAAACCACACAGAAAAGGGAGGACGACAAAAACCTGTGAGCTAAGAAAGAGCTTTGGAATAAAACAGTGAGAGTTGGTGTTAACGAGTCAGGAGTGAACCAGTGTTTGCTGTGGGGTGAACCAGTACTTGCTGTGGGGTGAACCAGTGCTTGCTGTGGGGTGAACCAGTACTTGCTGTGGGGTGACCTAGTACTTGCTGTGGGGTGAACCAGTACTTGCTGTGGGGTGACCCGGTACTTGCTGTGGGGTGACCCAGTACTTGCTGTGGGGTGATCCAGTACTTGCTGTGGGGTGACCCAGTACTTGATGTGGGGTGAACCAGTACTTGCTGTGGGGTGAACCAGTGCTTGCTGTGGGGTGAACCAGTGCTTGCTGTGGGGTCTTACAGTGCGTCTCCTCCACCCAGTACTCACCATACTGTCATTTCCAGTCCAGTTGATCTTATCTGATTTCCATTGGATCCCTTTACGTGTTATATTGTCATTGTCATTTTAATGTCCCCTGTTTTTTTTTTGTTCTCCTTTCTTCCCCTCCTCTTTGTCTCTTCTCTGTTTACTCTCTCCTCTCTTTCTCACGTTACCTACTTACACTTTTCAGTACTCTAACTCCCAGTTTGCTCGTTCTTTCACTCACTCCCTCTGCTGTCTGTCTGTCTCTCTCTCTCTCTCTCTCTCTCTCTCTCTCTCTCTCTCTCTCTCTCTCTCTCTCTCTTTCTCTCACACACACACACTAATCTCGGCTTCCCTACTTATATTGTGGTTTAACATGTTCTTGCCTAAGAAAATTAATTGTTTTGTTACACTATGTACTCACCTAATTGTACTCACATAATTGTGGTTGCAAGGGTCGAGTCATAGCTCCCGGCCCCGCCCCCGTTACTGGTCGCTGTGTGTGTGTGTGTGTGAGAGAGAGAGAGAGAGATGTGGGAAGTGTCTGGCAGGAGATCGTAAAGTTTATTTCTCTCAGTGGCGGTCATGTATACCAAGCCTCGGGAAACATGCTACGCAGGTTTATATTGCTAGTGTGTATGGTGTAGGGTGTGTATGGTGGAGGGTGTGTATAATTGTGTAGTAGAGGGTGTTATGGCGTGTGTGGTGTGTGATAGAGGATGTGTATAGGGTGTCTTTAGTGTAGTGTGTGTGTTTATAGTTTGTATGGTATGACAGAGATCACCATGGGGTAACAGCCCATTAAATGGTGGTGGTGGTGGTTGTGTGTGTGTGTGTGTGTGTGTGTGTGTGTGTGTGTGTGTGTGTGTGTGTGTGTGTGTGTGTGTGTGTGTGTGTGTATGTGTGTACACCAGTCTGGTGTACAACACCAGCCTAGTGTACAACACTAGCCTGGCATACAACACGAGCCTGGTGTACAACACCAGCTTAGTGTACACCAGCCTTATGTACAAATATGTACACTTATGAGGGAGAGACGCCTGTATTTACTCAGTGAAAATGTTCGGTACACCTGATTATTTGTACCAGTACACCTGGTTAATTTGCCAGCGCTTTTCGTGTGTTCCGGCATTCTTGTTCCTTATTCTGTTTTTTTTTTTTTTGTCCAGCTTGGAGTGCCTCTGTGCTTGAAAAATACTGAGACAGTTAAGTAGGTTTTACTTCCCCTGCCTTCCTCTGGGTGTACAGTTAGTGGCGTTGGAGGGACTTCTTCAGTCACATACAAAGGCAGAAGTAGTAACGAAATGAAGATGGTATAGTCAGTCCATCAACCTTGAAGACAAAATATTTAATGGACTGATGACATGTTTATTTCGTTACTACTGCTGCCTGTGTATGTGACTGAAGAAGTCTACTGTGTAGGCGAAACGTTTCATCAGTAAACATACCCAACTGTTGTACATGTGTCTTAATCATCATCTTGTCAGTATTTTATACCATTTTCAGCAGTACTCAAACCTCAGCAGTTAGTGGCGCTGCAGTGACTCACACTGTGACCTCACCACTCAGCAGTATGACTGTTGCTGCAGTGACTCACACTGTGACCTCACCACTCAGCAGTGTGACTGTTGCTGCAGTGACTCACACTGTGACCTCACCACTCAGCAGTATGACTGTTGCTGCAGTGACTCACACTGTGACCTCACCACTCAGCAGTGTGACTGTTGCTGCAGTGACTCATACTGTGACCTCACCACTCAGCAGTATGACTGTTGCTGCAGTGACTCACACTGTGACCTCACCGCTCAGCAGTGTGACTGTTGCTTCAGTGACTCATACTGTGACCTCACCACTCAGCAGTATGACTGTTGCTGCAGTGACTGTCACACTGTGACCTCACCACTCAGCAGTATGACTGTTGCTGCAGTGACTGTCACACTGTGACCTCACCGCTCAGCAGTATGACTGTTGCTGCAGTGACTGTCACACTGTGACCTCACCACTCAGCAGTATGACTGTTGCTGCAGTGACTCACACTGTGACCTCACCACTCAGCAGTATGACTGTTGCTGCAGTGACTGTCACACTGTGACCTTACCGCTCAACAGTATGACTGTTGCTGCAGTGACTGTCACACTGTGACCTCACCACTCAGCAGTATGACTGTTGCTGCAGTGACTGTCACACTGTGACCTCACCACTCAGCAGTATGACTTGCTGCAGTGACTCACACTGTGACCTCACCACTCAGCAGTATGACTGTTGCTGCAGTGACTGTCACACTGTGACCTCACCACTCAGCAGTATGACTGTTGCTGCAGTGACTGTCACACTGTGACCTCACCACTCAGCAGTATGACTGTTGCTGCAGTGACTGTCACACTGTGACCTCACCACTCAGCAGTATGACTGTTGCTGCAGTGACTGTCACACTGTGACCTCACCACTCAGCAGTATGACTGTTGCTGCAGTGACTCACACTGTGACCTCACCACTCAGCAGTATGACTGTTGCTGCAGTGACTGTCACACTGTGACCTCACCACTCAGCAGTATGACTGTTGCTGCAGTGACTGTCACTGTGACCTCACCACTCAGCAGTATGACTCCATCTTTGATGATATACCTTTGATGAGATTCCAGGGTCTTTCTACTCCCCTGAGCCCGGCCATGGGCCAGGCTTTATTCTCTTGTTGTAGTTTGGTTATACCAGCCAGTTGATGTGTAGGGAGGTGGAGTGGGAGGAAGGTAGGGAGAGGTAGGTGGAGTGGGAGGAAGGTAGGGAGAGGTAGGTGGAGTGGGAGGAAGGTAGAGAGAGGGAGGTGGAGTGGGAGGAAGGTAGGGAGAGGTAGGTGGAGTGGGAGGAAGGTAGGGAGAGGTAGGTGGAGTGGGAGGAAGGTAGGGAGAGGTAGGTGGAGTGGGAGGAAGGTAGGGAGAGGTAGGTGGAGTGGGAGGAAGGTAGGGAGAGGTAGGTGGAGTGGGAGGAAGGTAGGGAGAGGTAGGTGGAGTGGGAGGAAGGTAGGGAGAGGTAGGTGGAGTGGGAGGAAGGTAGGGAGAGGTAGGTGGAGTGGGAGGAAGGTAGGGAGAGGTAGGTGGAGTGGGAGGAAGGTAGGGAGAGGTAGGTGGAGTGGGAGGAAGGTAGGGAGAGGTAGGTGGAGTGGGAGGAAGGTAGGGAGAGGTAGGTGGAGTGGGAGGAAGGTAGGGAGAGGTAGGTGGAGTGGGAGGAAGGTAGGGAGAGGTAGGTGGAGTGGGAGGAAGGTAGGGAGAGGTAGGTGGAGTGGGAGGAAGGTAGGGAGAGGTAGGTGGAGTGGGAGGAAGGTAGGGAGAGGTAGGTGGAGTGGGAGGAAGGTAGGGAGAGGTAGGTGGAGTGGGAGGAAGGTAGGGAGAGGTAGGTGGAGTGGGAGGAAGGTAGGGAGAGGTAGGTGGAGTGGGAGGAAGGTAGGGAGAGGTAGGTGGAGTGGGAGGAAGGTAGGGAGAGGTAGGTGGAGTGGGAGGAAGGTAGGGAGAGGTAGGTGGAGTGGGAGGAAGGTAGGGAGTGGGAGAAGGTAGGTGGAGTGGGAGGAAGGTAGTGAGAGGGAGGTGGAGTGGGAGGAAGGTAGAGAGGTGGAGTGGGAGGAAGGTAGGGAGAGGAGGTGGAGTGGGAGGAAGGTAGGGAGAGGTAGGTGGAGTGGGAGGAAGGTAGGGAGAGGTAGGTGGAGTGGGAGGAAGGTAGGGAGAGGTAGGTGGAGTGGGAGGAAGGTAGGGAGAGGTAGGTGGAGTGGGAGGAAGGTAGGGAGAGAGAGGTGGAGTGGGAGGAAGGTAGTGAGAGGGAGGTGGAGTGGGAGGAAGGGAGGGAGGTGGAGTGGGAGGAAGGTAGGGAGAGGGAGGTGGAGTGGGAGGAAGGTAGGGAGAGGTAGGTGGAGTGGGAGGAAGGTAGGGAGAGGTAGGTGGAGTGGGAGGAAGGTAGGGAGAGGGAGGTGGAGTGGGAGGAAGGTAGGGAGAGGTAGGTGGAGTGGGAGGAAGGTAGAGAGAGGGAGGTGGAGTGGGAGGAAGGTAGGGAGAGGTAGGTGGAGTGGGAGGAAGGTAGGGAGAGGTAGGTGGAGTGGGAGGAAGGTAGGGAGAGGTAGGTGGAGTGGGAGGAAGGTAGGGAGAGGTAGGTGGAGTGGGAGGAAGGTAGGGAGAGAGAGGTGGAGTGGGAGGAAGGTAGTGAGAGGGAGGTGGAGTGGGAGGAAGGGAGGGAGGTGGAGTGGGAGGAAGGTAGGGAGAGGGAGGTGGAGTGGGAGGAAGGTAGGGAGAGGTAGGTGGAGTGGGAGGAAGGTAGGGAGAGGTAGGTGGAGTGGGAGGAAGGTAGGGAGAGGGAGGTGGAGTGGGAGGAAGGTAGGGAGAGGTAGGTGGAGTGGGAGGAAGGTAGAGAGAGGGAGGTGGAGTGGGAGGAAGGTAGGGAGAGGTAGGTCGAGTGGGAGGAAGGTAGAGAGAGGGAGGTGGAGTGGGAGGAAGGTAGAGAGAGGGAGGTGGAGTGGGAGGAAGGTAGAGAGAGGGAGGTGGAGTGGGAGGAAGGTAGAGAGAGGGAGGTGGAGTGGGAGGAAGGTAGAGAGAGGGAGGTGGAGTGGGAGGAAGGTAGAGACAGGGAGGTGGAGTGGGAGGAAGGTAGGGAGAGGGAGGTGGAGTGGGAGGAAGGTAGAGAGAGGGAGGTGGAGTGGGAGGAAGGTAGAGAGAGGGAGGTGGAGTGGGAGGAAGGTAGAGAAAGGGAGGTGGAGTGGGAGGAAGGTAGAGAGAGGGAGGTGGGGTGGGAGGAAAGTATGGAGAGGTAGGTGGAGTGGGAGGAAGGTAGAGAGAGGGAGGTGGAGTGGGAGGAAGGTAGAGAGAGGGAGGTGGAGTGGAAGGAAGGTAGAGGAGGGAGGTGGAGTGGGAGGAAGGTAGAGAGAGGGAGGTGGAGTGGGAGGAAGGTAGAGAGAGGTAGGTGGAGTGGGAGGAAGGTAGAGAGAGGGAGGTGGAGTGGGAGGAAGGTAGGGAGAGGTAGAGAAAGGGAGGTGGAGTGGGAGGAAGGTAGAGAGAGGGAGGTGGAGTGGGAGAGGTAGGAAGGTAAAGAGAGGGAGGTGGAGTGGGAGGAAGGTAGAGAGAGGGAGGTGGAGTGGGAGGAAGGTAGAGAGAGGGAGGTGGAGTGGGAGGAAGGTAGAGAGAGGGAGGTGGAGTGGGAGGAAGGTAGAGAGAGGGAGGTGGAGTGGGAGGAAGGTAGAGAGAGGTAGGTGGAGTGGGAGGAAGGTAGAGAGAGGGAGGTGGAGTGGGAGGAAGGTAGAGAGAGGGAGGTGGAGTGGGAGGAAGGTAGAGAGAGGGAGGTGGAGTGGGAGGAAGGTAGAGAGAGGGAGGTGGAGTGGGAGGAAGGTAGAGAGAGGGAGGTGGAGTGGGAGGAAGGTAGAGAGAGGGAGGTGGAGTGGGAGGAAGGTAGAGAGAGGTAGGTGGAGTGGGAGGAAGGTAGAGAGAGGGAGGTGGTGGGAGGAAGGTAGAGAGAGGGAGGTGTAGGGAGGAAGGTAGAGAGAGGGAGTGGAGTGGGAGGGAGGTAGAGAGAGGGAGGTGGAGTGGGGAGAGGAGAGGTGGTTTAGTGGGAGGAAGGTAGAGAGAGGGAGGTGGAGGCGGAGGAAGGTCGAGAGA